>NC_085085.1:6673732-6974925 GCF_963422355.1 Corticium candelabrum
TATGATATGCGTCTGGTACTTTATTTACTATGTGAAGGTTTCTGAAAACCACCTTATGCCAAATATTAATGTACGCCAAAATAGCAGCAGCCTAATTTTGCCAAAAATTTAGATCGCCGAACATTTATGAAATTAGAGTAAGTACTCTCGATGTAATACTTGATCCAGAGTTGTTTGTACGTTCAAAACAAGAAAATGAGTCTGGATCACCACACTCCTTACCCACTCTAATCTCTCTTTGTGCACGTTCCTGTTGTGTTTTTTAAGCCCGATAACGACAGCGTCATCGTTGCACCAGTGACATGCCATCACGTATGTAAGTACTACGTGTGCATGTGCTGCATATATGTACATACCTTTACAGCCATTGCTTTTGATGTTTCCTTGACTCCAGTCACAATGTTCTAAATGCACACCAAATATATCACATAGTCTAGAATAATCATTGAATTAAATTGCTTGCCTTAAACTGCTCAATCGATGAAGCTAATCCTCCTGGCCTTTCCCTAGGATGTGGCCTACTGGCATTCTCCTCAGCCACTGTAGAAGAAATAGTCGAAAGAGCTTCACAAAGCTGAGCCACCACAAAATCACGATTCGCTTTAGCTGAAGCAACCTCAGGGTAACGAATGTAAGCCTGTAAACCAACAACAAGTTAACATTTTTCCCTGCTTAGGGTGTTGTCACACTACAGTTCGTCATACATGTCAAATAAAGTACAACACCACCACCTGCCTGCCTCATGCAGGAATACAACCAACTGTGTAAATAATTAGCAAAACAAACCTATAAAAAGTAAAACTATTGTCTTAATTACCCTAGATGATGTGAGAACCATCCGACTGTAATTTTTCAGTTGAGCTCGAGCTGCAGCTAATTTCTCAGCTTGTCTCTGATCTTTGACGTCCTGAATTCAAGAGCAAAGTCAGCATATTTTAAAGCCAACAATGGCATCTGCCCACCTGTTGCCTATTTGCAGTAAGCACTGAAAGATTTGTGATGTCATCCATCAAGCTTCGATACGTTGTAATGACATCTGCCTGGCTAGTTGACTGTTTGATATCTCTGAGACGACTCTCAACCTGACATAAATTATTAATTACACAACAGTATGTGAAACGTGACATACAAAATGACGTTAATATAGAAACAGGACTGACAGCAGCAATGCAAAGCCAGAGGACTAAAATTAAAGGTGCAGGGTCACCGTAGGACATGCACACTTGATCCGATCTCAAGTGAGGTAGCTTTTGTGTCGTAGCTATTGCATGTAACATATGTTCAAGTGTCCTGGCAAGATTGCCAGTAAGCCTTCAAATGCTGTTCATATGTTGCGCATGTGCAAGGGTCAATAGACGAAACTACTGGAAAGCTGGCTATTTAGGTATTGATTGGCTTTCACGACAGCAGTGTAAGCTTCAAACAATACAAATTCTTGGTGCTCACTGTGAACTGAGTGCACTTGGTACTCTAAATAAGACGTGACTAAGGCAGATGCAACGTACTGGAACGTGTCGTGTCTACTTTCCTGGTCACGTGCATAATGTAAGAACCTCAATCTGCTCAAAGTGCGAGAATGCTTGACAAATTTTTACCAAAACTACAGTGTAGCAACCTCAGTTTGAGATCTTAGACAAAAAATCCGAGCACTACACGTACATCTAAAAGCCTAAAATTTAGCTACCAGACACGGTCTAACAAAACCTCATACTGCAATGTCTTGATCGTTCCAATTCAGGCTTTAATTAAAGACTTCAGTCAGCTTTGCCTTCTGTGCAGATTAGAGCATCTATGTCTTCGCAAATACCGAGTGTTTGAAAAAGTGCACCTTTTCAAAGCGTTGGAGTACGCATGTGCTCCCGTGACCCTGTACCTTTAAAGCCAATCTATGTTGTAAATCAAATGAAGTAGCAGCCAGGTGAGCACATACACACACACACACACACACACACACACACACACACACACACACACACACACACACACACACACACACACACACACAATGGCAAATGAATAAGGAGCTGCTGTTCGTTACGGTTACGCCCCAGCCAGATGGCTGGGTTCACTTGCACTATGCAAGAGCTATGGGCCGTGCTAAGCAATCTCCTGGAGCCTAGCCAGGTACTCGCAGGAGCACCGACTGCGAGGCCAACTGTGGTGTGGCACCTGAAGTCCCAACAGGACCCCAGTGCTGATGGACTTTGTTGCAGTCGAGGGCCTTTGCCACCACAGTCAATGATCAGGTACTCATTTATACTAATGAGTGGAGAGAGGCAATTGTGTGTGAGTTTCTTGCTCAAGGAAATTATGCCATAGCTCGCCATCACTGTGACTTGAACCTGCAACCCTGCAAAGTCCCAGATGTATACACTCCATAAGATAACTATAGCCAACTGAGCTATCGCACCACACACACACACACACACACACACACACACACACACACACAAACACACACACACACACACACACACACACGCACACACACGCACACACACAAATTAGATGGCTAGTCTGTCAACACTAACTTTCAACAGTATGCATTCCATTTGAAAAATGCCATACTTTGCTCTAATATACTTTTGTTTTATTAATTAATTAATAATTAATTCTGGCAACACAGTAAGATATCTAACAAAAACCTTCCAGCTACTGTACATTCATAAGTCAATCTGCTAGAGCATTCACCTATACCCATTATGACAGTAAAGTAGATCACACACTATTCTGTTTACCTGTGATATGAGTGAAACATTGATAATAACTTGGTGTTCATTAACAAGTAAATACAACAAGTAAGCTACATTTAAACGCAACCAAACTAAATACAACTACTTGTACGCAAAAACCATCCCATAGTTTGCAAGACCATCTGATCATAAATATCAAAAGAAACACCACCAAACCTCCTACAGTATGAATCAAAGATCCAATAACAAGATCCTGCTGAACAAACTTGCAGCTGAGTTGCAAGGCCTCATAACCACTCAACTAAGTAAACATGCATTTGAGATATAAAGGACCATTACAGTTAAAGTACAATTAATTAAAAGAAAAGTAGCAATATACTCCAGAACAAGCCAGACCCTATAAAATATCTTAGTAATCTTAAAACTCAAATAGCAGTGGAGCATATTTTCTAAAGTCTACCTGACTACTTTCAAGGACAAGAATGAATCTATCAATAAACCCAAACAGATTACTGCTAAATGTTAAATTTAAGATAGGTTGCAGATGCTGCAAACTCCTGCTGGTGGTAAGTGTTCTACTAAAAACACAGACTTGATGTGTGTTCACACTGAAGCCTTGACTCAAGGGCACATGAAGACATGGATAAAATAAGACACACACCCGCAAAGTCCTGTAACAATGAGCACTATTTATTTTGTCCTGACAATGACTTTGCTGTGTGCCTTGCACCCTTGCTGAGTTTAGGCTACTTGACCACAGTGGTCACCATTCATGCAGTTGTACATGTAGCTTTCATCCATACAATAAACGCTTAACAATTCTAGTCAAAATTGACCATCTCCTCCTCACATTTACCAGACAATTCGATCATACAGTACAACTAACCCGTTTCGCTGCTCTCCTCACGTTGTTAACATCGACTATATCTGCAATCACGAGCAGCCTTGTAACAGCAGTCAGTAGCTCTTTAGCCACCTCCGTCATAACATCTCTCTTATCATTGCTGCCCGGATCGTCAAGATAGCTTCTGGACGTTCTCAACAATACGCCTCCTGATGACTCGACGTCGTCACACGCTTTCAGCATATCATCTCTCACGTCGTCATATTCGTCAGCGATCGATTTCCCGACGGAAACGAAACGGTTCGCCGCTTCTTCGACGTCGGAGAGCAATTGAGACGAGCTCTTAGAGTGACCGGCATTTCTATGCTTGGCTGAGTGACTCACTAACAAATTGACCTACATATGATTGACAGACAGCTAGACACTAGACAGTGCTCGGTAAGGTGTAGAAGTACTGACATGACGAATTAGCGGCTTCAGTGTGTTGTCAACAGATTTAGTGCGAACGTACAGCCCGTCGAGCTCGCGCTCCTGAGCCATGCCGCGTGGCTCGATCAAAGACTTTCAAGGCAACGGAAACCCTGGGCGAAGTATCTACTCGGCCTCGGGTTCTCAAACAAACAGGCGCGCTTCTAGAGTTACAGACCTGACGGTCACGTTTGTAACATCGTTGTCATTTTCATCTGTGGCTGCTTACTGGTAAGGAAAGAGTTAATGGTACCTGGCTGACAGCTGGGCCATGGGATTTGGCTTTGCTCTGAAACTACAAATTTCGTCTTGGCGGAGCATATACACCAATTACGCACCTCTGTCTGATTCCAGAAAACATTTATCCAGCTTGGTTCTGAAGTTGCTGCGAAGCAGCGACACCAGCTTCGGCATGCCATTTGTTGGTCTTTGACTTATATATTAGGCTACAGCATGACATCTGTACAACGGGAAAGAACTTGCAACAAGCCAAACATCTAATGCTCTTGCTCTTTGTTTATTTCATGGCTGCAGATCATTCGAAATGTTGTTTTATTATGGCCAGGAGATTGCAAAATTGTGACAGGTCGTCCACGCCATCCTCAATCACAAGGTCTTGTTGAACAGGCCCATGTATAGAACTGTACAACATAGGCCTATGCTTGCTGTTCGTCGAGCAGAGTACCCAGGAATGAGATGGACAAATATCTTTCCTTAGTGCAATGTACTTGTGCTACTGACGTTGCATATCACAGATTTTGTTTTACACACAGATGCTATGAACACACAAAACCATAGTGCAATCAATATGGTGCCTTAAAATGAAGTTGTTTTTGGACAGCCCCAACAGATGGTGTTTTTCCAGGTTGCAATAAAGATGTTCAGCCTGAAGAAGAGGATTTGCTGAAGGTTCTAAAAGATATTCCTACATTGACTGATGGTAAAATGATGCAGTTACCCTAATACTTTTTCAATTAGTTTACTTGCATCTTGGTGTTAGAATATGGCAACGATTCCCCTGATGAAGGAGATGAAGATGATGTGGAGATGGCCAGAGTTTGTAGAGGTATAAGTCATTTGTGTGTGTGTCTGTGTGTGTGTGTGTGTGTGTGTGTGTGTGTGTGTGTGTGTGTGTGTGTGTGTGTGTGTGTGTGTGTGCCCCAGCCCCACCCCAGATGTGGTCCAAAGAAGAGATGGAGAGATATGATGAGAAGAAACTCTAAAGACATTGAAATATCAGAGGAGGAATGGTATGATGAGGCTGTGAGGTCGAGAGCGGGCTGGAGTACATTGTGTCGTGATGGTTTGGAACGTTGGAGAGAGAGAATGGGGGCACGTGCTCCAGCACGTGACAGTCAGGGATGTGATATGTGAGGTGTGCTCCAGCACCTTCAGAAGACAAAGTGATAAGGCGAGACACAAGTGTATGGAAGAAAGAAGGAAACCAATAAGGGAACAACAGGGTGCAATCCAATGTTCAAATTGTTTCAAATGGTTCCGAAGTAAAGGAGGTTTGACAGTTCACAGATGTTAGAATTCTAGCAATCACAATGTTCCATCATCGGACTTGTTGCCTCTTGGAGGCAAGCGTGACCGTTTTACGGTAGCTTTTTAACAGGACAGGACAGGTGTGTGTGTGTGTGTGTGTGTGTGTGTGTGTGTGTGTGTGTGTGTGTGTGTGTGTGTGTGTGTGTGTGAATGTTGAAACGTTGACATGCAGAAACTAGATAACCTAACTGTTACTATGTATTGCTGCTAGCTGACAGAACTTGTCAATTTGGCAATGATACCATCGCCTCTCCTCCAGACAATGACAATGATGATATAGAGACAGTAGTAGATACTCTTTCATTGGCTGATGGTAAATGATGCAGTTACCCAATGCTCTTCTAATTATTGTACACGTATATGATGTTAGATGATGGCATTTTATTCTTGTGAGGAACGCTCTGTGGAGATGGACAAGGTTTCTATGTGTACAATAACTATTTAATGATGCCAGTAATTAACCCTACTCTTACAAATGTATTGGTTCTAGCAGACAGAATATATCAATTAGGCAATGGCAATGATCATATCGAGATTTCAGAAGGATCTACAGGTATGAAACATATATACGTAATACATATATGTACATACATACATTTATGGTCTGTATACACCTTTCAATGATAGCAGCAGCAAAGTGTGTCTTTTTGTAATACAGGTGGCTTGTTAGGAACAAGTAGACAACACGTACAAAAAAGGAGCATTAGATAATTACATCAAATCAGAAGAGAAGTAAATGTACAAGCATTCCAAAAACAAACCATGTGCAGTAGGTGACTATGTCACTGTTAAAATTCCCCAACAAGACAGGATGTCAACGGATCTTCCACGTCATCATGCAGTAGTGGTTCAAATCCGAGGAACAAAGAGAATCAGCTACTGTCTGAGGTACAGCAGTGGCTTCTCCCTTGTCTTCCATAAATTGATTATTTATATCCCATCAAAACAGGTCAAAGTACGGAGTTCTGGAGAGATTGTATGACGATGACAATCTAGAGGGATTTCAGGCAAGATTGAGGATCTCAGTACGTCTAGCTGGGAGAATGACCGAAAGATATCTTTAAGGGAAGCGGTGACATTGGCTAGACAGAAGCGTGGAGACTTGCTTTCCTCAAGTTAGCCGTACAACAAAATCAACTGAGGTGAAGACGGCAGTCAGCATTCACTGTCTGTGCTACTTGCACTTTCCTGGGAAGCAAATTGTCCAGTGTGATGACAGTTCGTCATCAACTGGACTGCATTAGCTTATCTTCAAAGGGTGTGGTGGGTGCGGCCAAAATTACCCACCAACCAACTTGGCACTATTGAGAGTGTACAAAGAGACAGAACTAACAATGATTGAGTCATGACAATGATGTGTATTGTCTACTAGTTTAGGTGTATGTTCGTAGTAGTTTGTATGTTAGTAATTTAGATGTTCTTTCTGTCTCTGTGTCTGTCTGTCTCTGTGTCTGTCTGTCTGTCTGTCTGTCTGTCTGTCTGTCTGTCTGTCTGTCTGTCTGTCTGTCTGTCTGTCTGTTTGTCTGTCTGTCTTTGTCTGTTTTCATTTATTTCAATACATTTTAAGCACAATTACAATCACTAAAAATATACACACACTAATTCTTGTGACAATGTCTGTCTGTCTGTCTGTCTGTCTGACTATCTGTCAATACATATATTTCTTATACAAGAATTAGTACAGTCTACGCTAAAAATCAGCAAGTTCTAAGAGAACTAGGACCCAAGAGGTCCCTAAGTATGAGTAAGAGACAAACAGTTGACATTAGCTAACAGAGTTACTAATGACACCAACTGAGTCACCACTATACAGGACTCTGCTCATCTTTTGCAGTAACACTCTTGCATTGCACTGCTGTATCGCAATTGAGAATCGCGTCCTCCAGTAGTTCTTGAACTCGTTTTGTCTGCACTCAGTTGTCCATGTTGCTGTTGATGAGAGCAGGTTGAGATATTCTTGGGTCTCTTGCCTCCACCGACCAAAGTACTCCATCACCAGAGGAATGAAATTTAGTGTAGTTCCACAAGGACGTGCCTTTTTGGCGTATTTGTCATATTTCAGCATTTCTCTTCGAGTTGCTGCTGTCCCATCTTCTAGGGCTGCCTTTGGAAGAGCGTCAAGTGCCCATGGATGTGCCAAAGAGATGTCTAACTCCACTTCTTTACCGGAGTCAGGATCCACTACATATATGTCAGGTCTGCTGTCACAATCCAGAAAACGGTGTTTTGGTTCAATCTTGTGAATAAATTCTGTCTGTCTGTCTGTCTGTCTGTCTGTCTGTCTGTCTGTCTGTTTGTCTTCGTTTATTTCAATACATTTTGAGCACAATTACAAACACTAAATATACAATAATTCTTGTGGCAATGACTCTGTCTCAAACTTAAAAAGACGAAAACCGCCTATATATGCCATATACATCAAACGCAAATTAACTACCACAAACTAGTTCTACAATTAAACTGTATATAATTAGTGCACACTACATTGAACATCCAATTCTTTACCCATAACCCTATCTCCCCGACCTCCTGTTATCCTCTTCAATTTTCCTAGTATATGTACCACTCCAGCATTAGCTTTCTGCACAATTACAGCTCTAGGTTTTCTTCATCAGACAAAT
This sequence comes from Corticium candelabrum, assembly GCF_963422355.1. Lineage (NCBI taxonomy): Eukaryota > Metazoa > Porifera > Homoscleromorpha > Homosclerophorida > Plakinidae > Corticium > Corticium candelabrum. Next base: position 6,681,907 of record NC_085085.1, read on the forward strand.
TCAGAATGTCTTCTCTTCGATTCCCTTCACAGCCCCTTGCTCTAGACGCCAGAGTATTCAGGTATACCTTTCTGCTTCTTAATACCCCCATCTCCCAATATGTTCAAAGACTAACGGGATGAGTCTAATTAAGACTCGAAGACGAATATGTAAATCGTTATCATGCAGTCGGAAAGATTTGGACATTGCATGGTTTTGACGGCATTCGCAAACGGGCTAGCCTCTTCGCGAATGGTCTGAATTCCTACTCTGTTCACCGGGTATTCATAGACGGGCTAAGGATTCCCAAATGGGCAACCCGTATGAGAATTCCCGAACGGTCCGGATTCCTACTTGGGTCTCAGCGACGCCCCTGTTATCGGACACCATCAATCATCGGACAGCCGTGCAAGAAGTAAACGAAGTAAGACTGAGCTTTGTTAAAGCCCACAGTAAGAAGGATTAGGGATTTCGGGATTAGTAAAGACTGTGATTGCAGACGCGGGACTTTCAAAGGCTTGAAACGGTTATGCTAGGACGGTAAACATGATCCTTCTCTGCGACCCCGTTCATCGAACACCACCATCGTTCACCAGACACGACCTCCCCCATGAAAACGCAGAGACAATTCTGCAACTTCGCACCTGAGATAGGTTTATAGGTGACTAGCTAACACAACAACACTATCACTGTTTCCGTTTGCTACTGTATGTGTACTCTCCAGGAGAGATAGCGCACGCTCATTGAGTCGAGGTAACGCCCCTTTCGTCGGACAGTCGTTTTTTCTTTGCAGCAGCAGTCTGCAGGTAATAATGTCATGAGAGAGAGTTGGAAGGAAATATCATACGGCCCCCAATTCGTTTGACCTTTGTTTGACTCAGCAACGGTTATTAGCGGAAACTGCTGAATTTTCTCTGCTGACAAGCTCACTCTGTTGGCATCTACTAGCCCTCCGGTACTGTCTAGTCTTCCCAGCGTAAGAATTTGAACTCCTGAGTGTCTTGCAGCGCAACTGCACAGGCTTGATGCACCTGATGTAGCAGACGATCACATCATCCATGTTCGAGATTTGTGGTGAGCACATTCTCCCAACTCGCACAGGAACAGCCCATGCTTTCCTTTCAAGGCCCCTAGATTGTTACTTGGCTCTGAATAGGACGTGTGCAGGTGTTTCTATGTCAGTTTGATATCTACCTTTGCCTGACCTTGCACCGTCACGAAGTGCAGCACGTCATCGTTGGTACAACCAGCTGTACCGAATGCTGGAACTTTGTTTATTATCAGAGCAGCTAGAACCTTCACCCCTGCTTCTCCTAGGTAAAGTTGAATTAGATTACGTCCAGTCCTTGTCTACGCGCGCTAAGCAGCGATCGACTTGCTTTGCAAAGGGTAAAAGAACGTTTTAGCACTTCAATCCTGCCCTCTCATCGGTTTCGGTTGTCGTCTTCTTTGTTGAACGGCTAGTTCGTTCAAGCGACATCTTTTACACGTCTTAGTGGGGGCGTGGTTGTATGAGAAATGACTCAGAATTGCCATCAAGCACTCTAGGCAAGTGTTCTGCGTTCTGCGGCGTTTCAGATAACTGAATTTAATCAACTGCAGTTATTTGAAACCTCGAGCTGTTGCTGAGAAGGTAGGAAGGCAAGAAAATGGGTGTCCGACGATTGGGGCCGTTACCACGGGCGTTTGACCGACTGTAACTTATACAGATGTTGGCTGACATGCAGGGTAACAACACGATTTGTAGGTAAAGAGTTGTTGATTAGCGATATATAAGTAACTAGGCTGAAGGATGCGTGTGTGCAATTGAGACGCTACTGTCCGGTGAACGGTGCGTTTGTCCGATGAACGGGGTATGCAAGGCTCCGCACAGTTTTCAATCTCACTCTAAGCAGAGAAGAGGTACAATGCTCTCTTTTGGTGTGCTCAATTACAACTTGGATACCTACATTTATGATGTGGTAGGGACTGCGTTCAAAAACGGATAACTGAGAACTCGCGTCCAGATTATGATGGTGTCCGAGGAACCGTGGGCCGCGCTCTATATATGTTCAACTACGCTCAACTATAAGCAGCATATGGAAGTGGCAGCTACCTAGGCTCCCAAACCGTGAAACGGTAGTTTCCAGAGATATCACATGTACAGTAGACACGCACATCTCTAACAAATGACCGGAACAACATATGTCGTTGTGGGAAGCAGTACAGCTAGGAAGGAGTACAGTACTGTACAGCTAGCCAGGAAGCAGTGCGTAAAATTGCATAGCAGCAGTTGACAGACTGATACGTGTAGACTACAAAGAGTGTGGACATGCATGTACATGAGCGAATCGTTTCGTCACTCATTTCGCTAGCTGGCTGCCAAAGTGCACGTGAAATGCGAAAGAATAAATCGGGGTTTTTTACTTGCCGATAGATGGCTTCTGAGGCATCCTATATCTTTATGTCTACGGCTCTGGGGCGCCTATCCACTATAGCTAGGATGGCACACAGCGCTAGTAGTGTGGCTAGGACCTACCATCTAGAAATATATTTTACATAGTAGCGGTGCGGTACCTGGTCTATATATAGCTAGCTACCGGCGGATGTGGATCAGGTGGCTACTCTTTCCCGCAAGGAGGATCTGGTTACGCGAGACTACAATAGCTAGTGTGTGTATACTAAAAGCAGCAAATGTACTATTATCTAGACAGACTCTACATTGTACAAGCAGTCACACTTGGACAATACGAAAAGTAGGAGGGGCAAACATGTTGTAGATGTACACGTGTACCTGCTATGTTGTGTGGTATAAGGTCCTATCTCATTACTTGCACGTGTCCAGGTCGTGACAACTGCATGCGCGTATTTAACAGCTGGTAACTCAAACGCTTTACCTAGTGAAAGAGCAACATGAAAGTCCCTCCGGTAACAATGAGAGCTCTGCAGATGTTTACTAGGGGAAAAGCACGTGCAGACATCGTCAGTGTTGCATCCAGTTCGCGCGTCACTTCTCGCGCTCACGTGGCTAGTGATCATGACGAAGAGAAGCCGAAGCCGCTCGCCCTGCTGTGTGGCTGGGCTGCTTGCAGCGAAGCTCCGTTGAAGAAATATAGTAAGATTTACCAACAATTGGGTTGGGAAGCTCATGTCTTTCCGGGAAGCATACCTCTTCTGTGGTCTCACTTGCTGATGTATTCAAGCGTCAACTGGAGAATGCGAAATGTCGCTGTAAAGGAAGATAACCAACCGAGAGATGTTATCATGCATCTCTTTTCGTCAGCTCCAGGATTTGTTCTTCCCTGTCTGCTCCAGGCAATGTCAAAGCATCAGACCGGTCTCTGTCTCAGGGGTTTGGTATTTGACAGTAGTCCTACACGTATCAGTCGTGATATGATATGGGTTGGAGCTCGAGATCGAATTGAGTCAGCTCGGGTTAATCCTGTGCTTCTCGGTCCTCCGGTTGCTGTCACGTTTGCCATTGACTGGCTCTATAATCACCTAGAAAACACAGAGAGGAGAATGCACGACGTTCTGTCTTCTCCATTGGTGCAATCAGTTCCTCATCTGTATCTCTACTCCAAGGCCGATGCTGTTGTTCGACCATCACACATTGAAAAATGGAAGAATTACCAATTGAGTCGAGGTGTGGCGGTTAGCTCCCATGTGTGGGATGATTCTCAACACAATAAGCATTTCAGAAAATATCCAAAGGAATATACAAAATTGGTTCAAGACTTTGCGTTAGGATGTGTTCAATGATCAAGTGACCAGTAATCAATTGAATGGCTCGACCTGACAGTCTACATTTGTTGCTTATTAGATATAGGTATATTTATCTTTACATATTATGTAAGTACATACAGTGTTGTGCAGAGTGCAAATATGCAACTTTTTATGGTGTGCTACATAATTGTGAACTACTATGATGCAATCGTACTCTTCTCAATTCAGAAGTCGGCATGCTAATATTGAGCATGAGAATATGGTCAAGTGCATGCATGACCTCTTTGACTTGGTGCTAACCTGCTGTATCTTGAAGATGTGCTGATACATATCTAAGCCACACTTGGGTGTGAACTATTGTTTCAGTTGGAACAATAGCAGATTCAATCAATTGCATAGGGTCTTGCAAAGAAAAGACAACGTATTTGTCCAACCACCGACAACTGCATGTATTGAATTAAGAGTCACTGTTCAATGTTTTCAGTGTGTATCTTCATTGCAAGACAATATTGATCATGTGTACGAATGTGCAAATTGTAGCCTGAGAAACAGGTTGACGTTCAGTAGACATACATTGTACCAATGCATTACCGTGTGAAAGTGAATTATTGTCAATAGATCTAACCTGTACTTTGTATTGTGACTCAATTGAAGGAAGTAGTGAGTTCACGTGATACATGATCGATATTAGTTGAATTGCATTCTACCATAATTTATGGCATGCCGAAAGTGCACAATCAATGCACAGTTTGCAAATATCGACTACTGCGCATCGATCGTGCAGTGAAACTCGATTGTGCAATGTATCAATCAAGTAATCCTGCCTACACTGTCATGCGTTTCCTGCACGATGACCATATACGGTGATCGATCGTGCAGACACATGACATTGTAGACTTCAATGAATTAATTAACAAAATTACTTCATGATGCAGTATGTGGGCATTGCAGGATGCACAAATGCACTACAGTGTTCCCATCAGTAATTAGACAAGGTCACCTGACAGTGATAAATGATGCCTCCTGCAATGGTGACTATAGCGACAGCAACATTACAAGATGGTAATACACCCTAAAATTTAGAATTAAGAAATATTCATTGCAAGTTAGTAATAACAATAACAAATGACAAAATATTATGTATCATGTTGTTAAAATGTTATCATAACTCCTTCCAGGAAATTATGCATGAATTCACGTTATTGTAATATCCACAAAAACAAGTCACTGGCAAATCAAAAGCACCAATTTTCATAAAATGTGTGTCTTCACAAAGTTAGTGACTAACTGTTTGTAAGTTTCCGGATTGTCGACTAGATGACGAACATGCTCCGAATCTTGCCAACAGTGTGACTGCACCGTCACTCCTCTCTCTTTCTGTACCTTCATCCAATGCTCGATATAATCCTTCGAAGCGACCGAGTCACCACTGGAATAGAGAAAGAGCTGCGGCACACGAACCGATTCCGACATCAATGCTTTCTCCATTCGTTGTCGGATCCCCGGCCCCAACAATACATTAACAGTGAGGCCAATGGCCGACACAACAGTGCCAACTATAGGATTCAAAGTTCCTTGTCTCTGTACCAGTCTGACACTAGCCAATCCTGATCGAGCACGAAATTCAATCGGACAACTGTCAAACACAATCCCCTTGAGTTGCAAAGGAAAGCCTCTCGACATCATGTTTACAACAACCGGTAGAATAGCAGACGAGGCTCCTGAGAAAAACTGGAAAATGACCGGTCGTTGAAGAGCATTCGAAGTCCAGAATTCATCCAGTTTCTTCTCCACAGCTTTCGAGGACAGATTGTAGAACCACAGTTCTGGAATGCTCAGTGTTATCACCTCGCTCTGCATCCCCAGTTCGCTATAAATAGCCGCATACCTTTTCAAGGCATTTCTGTTGGAGTAGGCCCACCCACAGATGATTGCTACCGGGGACGGGGACTCCTCAGAGGCGGTGCTTTGGTTACGGCTTCCCGTAACACTAAGAGCTGCGGTTGATCGCCTCCCCCATCTGGCGACGGCAAGTGCCCTCGGACAAACCGAAATACAACGAGACATGTGTGTACGTAAGCGCGTACCTCGCGTTCCCTACTAATAGTCACTGAGAGTGGCATACGTTCAGTAGGCAGTCTCAGCATGCTCGGGAGGCAAACTTTAGCATAAATGGAAAGTGCCGCGCATATAGACAGTCGATCCCGCTGAGTTTGGCACAACAATGTTGTGCAATTATTATGCAGATAGGCAGTTTATTTCAGTAGATCTATAACTAGACTGAAAAGCAAAAATTTACAGAATTTACTAATAGATTACAAAAATTTATTAATAATTATTAATTTATATTAAAATAATAAATTACAGAATTTATTAATAAATTAATGAAAAGTACTACAGTGCAAAAAGTCCGCGTGCCCTATCTATGCAGCTTAGACGTACAACATGATTCTGTAACAATATTAAAGTCGTTACGCTTTTATCTAGAAAGCCATGCTACAATGCTACAATACTACAATAGAAAATTTGTTTGCTGCTTATAGAACAAGCATGACCATGCAGCAACGCCCATATACAACATGTCATCGATTCGTATGGCTATGATGTAACTTGTTCGACTTACAATTAACATACAAATACAAATTAAGTAGTTTAAATTTAAAACACAGATATTTTGCTATATATTAAAAACATCATAGTTGCTATTCGTTTTGTAGAATGCTGCATGCATGCACTAGCATGGCATTCTGTTTGTACCACGTAGGAACGACAACAAACTACAACATGTGTGTGTGTGTGTGTGTGTGTGTGTGTGTGTGTGTGTGTGTGTGTGTGTGTGTGTGTGTGTGTGTGTGTGTGTGTGTGTGTGTGTGTGTGTGTGTGTGTGTGTGTGTGTGTGTATTCTTCTTTCAAAATCAAACAATCCCCCAAAATCCCCAAACCAACAAGTCTTACATTACACTAGGTATGTCCCAATTATCAACGTCCCGTACTTCAAGCTGAATTCTCATATCAATCATTCTCGAATTATGTTTCCATAATTGAATAGAAAGTTGCTGCATCATATTTTGGAAAGCCTGGTGGAATTTATATAGATCTGTCTCGTAAGCTAGCAGTGTTCAACAAATACTTGACTAAATAAGAGTCAAATTGTCATTGGATTTGTCGTTGAGTAGCAGTGCTGAAATCTAAAGTTAAACAACTGTGTTTGCTTTTCAGATAGTGACAAATCTGAAAATGACTTTCGGAATCTTCTGATAGTAAAGGCCTTGAGAAATGTAAATTTGCAATATCCAGTCAATTGCAAGCCTTTTTTAGGAAGTCCTGCACCATCTTACGAGTAGAATTGCAACTTCCTACGTAAGCAGCTGGTGAAGACTGGACACACGCGCGCGCACACACACACACACACACACACACACACACACACACACACACACACACACACACACACACACACACACACACACACACACACACACACACACACACACACACACACACACACACACACACACACACACACACACACACACACACACACACACACACACACACACACACACACCACACACACATACCACACACACACACACACACACACACACACACACACACACACACACACACACACACACACACACACACACACACACACACACACACACACACACACACACACACACACACACACACACACACACAAACACACACACACACACACACACACACACACACCACAACGAACACAATATATCAACCACTCAGTAATCTCTACTCAAGCCAACTATTGAAAACAGCCAAACCAGAGTGGTATTGTGAAGGCAAACTTTTAGTTTGACATCATGCTCTAGCAGCTGAAGTTGACCTGACATTTAAAATTTTAGACATTCATCAATTCTTATTTGATTTCACAATCCTTTCTTGTTATTATCGACACTTAGTTCAATTCTCTATTTGTTGCATCACATTCATAACTGCATTAATATCAAATATAAACCAGCTGTAAACATGTAGTATTGTCATATATGCACTCAGGGATCATCACCACTCTATGTATAATTAAATTTTGCCTGCTGCTTGGGGTCAGTTGTCGTTTGGGTTGCTCACTCATTTGCAATAACACGCTTTGACCAATCATGTAGGTACATGCGACCAAAGCAAAATAGTTGTGGTCGGTCATGAACACCAGTTGGTAGGTCAATGAGCGATGAACGACCATTATATTCCCCTCTTGCATGATAATTTTACTGTGCAACAATACAAAACAAGACAATTTATTCATCTTTCAAACTGACAGTTGAAATATCCAAGTACACATAATTACAAATCTACATTGTGTAGCGTAAAACTTCCAACACAGAATATCAAAACCAAATAGGTGTCTCAGAAGCACCTTAGTATAAAAACACATAGCATTGATAAATATCCAGACTAGACAGTCTCTGTAAAAGCCTCATTTCTTTTGCCAACAGCACTACGAGCATTCAAAGTCAGTAAAATTAATTGCCTAGAAACATCTCTTAATTGTTATACTACCTGTTCACAATACAATGAACAGAGACAATCTCCAGTAAATGATTTGATTAATTAATACAAGAAACAATTATCAACCTCTATTCTAGCTACAGCTTGCAAACTGTTGTCCATATCAAAGTGAGCAATCCTAACCACCATAGCCATCGATGATTCTCCAGATGTCTCAGAAAAGCTGCTACAATGTGAACTATACAGCTGGCATTGTTTCATTCCGATCCAATGACTGTCACCTCAGCAGTGACTGAAGCATTAAAATATAAGCAAGTTGCATTGACATTATCACTGGCCAGTTGTCTTGTGACACTAACAATTACAAATGTCCATATTCTTCCGCATTTCTCAACTGACTGACCAAGACTTGTTCTCTTGTTCTTCTATTCCAAATAGTAGTTACTGTTCGTCATAACTCCATTGCAATTATTGGTAGTGCATTTACATAAACATAAAACCATCACTAAGTTTCTTCAACCTCCTCATCTCCACCACATGTACAGATTGCCAATAGATAGAGACATCAGCCATTCAGTAGTAACTAGTTGTTCAAACTATTAACTTGGAAGTAGGAAAGTCATATTGCTCTCCAACATAGAATGATGATAATCTGTGAAGCTTCCCATTTTCTGGCAATATAATTGATACAACCATGACTACGGCAGTGGGTGACTACTATGTACAGTGGTTGACAAGTAATGTGTGCAGCCAGCTAATCGGCATGTGGTTGAACTTTCATTAGATTCGTAAACTGTTGTACAACGCGGATGACTACAGCATCACTATCACACACACTGAGTGTTGTCCATAGAAACAAAATCAAACTCCATATGGCAGCTTCCTGAATCTGTTCCATAAAAGTGTTCACCCTCTTATATAAGACAAGAAAGCATGCCTCCAGCTGAATAGTTCCGAATTGTAGCACACCTGACACTGATCAAGACTCAAATATCATATAATTGGAATATACTGCAAAAATCCGGGCCACCACAAATGTAGCCTTAATGCTGATCAACAGAGTAGTTCAAGAGTTGATTGAGTTTGAAGCAGTGACATGAATACAACAATAGAAAAATCCATACTGATATGCATGTCCATTTCACAAAATAAACTGCAGTTTTAATGTCATTCATGGTAGCATGCTGCAGCCATTGAGATTGTAAGAGATTGACTGGAGAGCAATCGACGACAATTCATTGACAGACATAGACAACGCTCAAATGTACAAAAAATGACTGCTCTTGCATGTTGATGAACAAGTACATCACAAAAAGATGGCGACATCACTTCACAAACTGCTCAGAAAGATACATTGTTATCATTATCAGTGGACAACAGGCAAACACGTATCAACAACATCTTAATCACTATCAACATGAGAATCAATTGTACAATCATTGGCACAAGGCAAGTCTCTGGAATCATCATGGTAGTGAGCCTGCCTTAGAGAACGAGAAGCTGCCTCAGCAGCTTCTCTACCACGACCACCTGCTCTTACGTATGCATCCAATCCGATACGTACTCTTCTCGCAATGTACTCCTTGTTATGTCTTATCAAAAACTTAATTAAGTCTTTGATGCAACCTCCTCTCTGTGCCCACATGTGCAATAACTTTGCTGTCATGCTACCGATGCCTTCAATTTCTCTAGTCCATTCTTCAATCTGGTCGGCACGTAAAGCCAAAGGAACACCAGCCAGTGTTCTCCAATCGTTGAAAAGAGGTGACGATACATCGAGGTCTCTGAGAACCTCTACTTCAATAGGTTGAGGCAACATACTTAAAGAACAGTTTTCATATTCAGGAGCACATGGTAATTCAATCAACTCACTTCGACCACAATACATCAAGTCAACAGCTAACTCTGGCTGCTGACCATGAGTGTCAACAAAACCATATGGTAAGAAGAGAGCATCGCGAACTTCTTTTATTGGAAAGAAGAGATCACAGTGAAGGCCTCTACTCTCCTTTAGCTGAGCAACACTTGCTATAAACACATCATAACTCAGTGCATCATAGTTCTTCATACAGGCTGTCATGAAAGCTTCAATCTCTTCTGAAATACGTTCTAACTGAAAAGCTGCTTCGTATGCATTGTCACTACCATGAGATGCTTGAACAACCAAATCTACAGCCTTGTTGTCCTCCACTAAACAAACCATCACTTGAACAGCAATGCTTGGTGGCTTGAAGGTCATTCCGGTAGACCACACTGGAATGTTTCGAAGATCATGTTGGGAATGCAATTGAACAATAAGACGACTGAACTGACCGTATTCAAAAACACTGGCCTCACAGGTAAACTTAAAACGACGACCAGCATAAATAGAGTTTGGTCCAAAATTCTCCCAGGCTTCATCAGGCATCTGTTTCACGGTCACCAAAGCTGGGATGCACATTTCGGTTTTGGCCTCATCCGTGTAATAGCAGAGCTCCAACTGCTCAAACACAGGAATGACATCACCAACATTTGTCCAGTGTCTTTGAAATACCTCAATCACAGTATTCTTCTGAACACACCCTTTCGCATCAACTTTCATTACATTAACTTCAAATTCAGCAGGACACAAAAAACGACCAATTAACTCTCGTGATAGATAAACAGGAAGCAAAAACACAAGAGATGGAATGCGTGCTCTTCCTTCTCCTTTGTCTACTACAATAATTTCACCACAATGATGAAGATACTTCGTTACAGCAGCAATCACATCAGCAGTAGCTCTTGCATTAAGTGTCTGTACACGCTGAGTAAATTCATCATACATTAGAATAGGAATACGTTTCACTTTTTCCTGCTCTTTCCGCCATATAGGAACATTATCAAGAATTTTCTTGGCCAGCTTTGGTACAGGTTTGAGATTCTACACACGCAAAAAGTCACAACCAGCTGCATTAATATTACCTTTGACATTAATCAAACCTGAAGAACACAAGTCCTGTAATGTGCTAGGCATTGTCTCAATCGCCTCATTTCACTAGAAGCAGCATCTCGACAGTCCAACGAAAACAAATCAACTATCTGCAGTTGATTGACATATTGATTACGTAGCCTTTGAACTAATCGCTGCAGCGCAAATTTCTTAACCTCTACAAATTAAGAGAAGAGAGTAAAATGAACAGTCAACATTATAAGAAATAAATATAATACCAATTGACTCTTGTTGCAATCTTCTCCCATGCAAAGTTTCGTTGACGTCTGGTGCATCAGCATGACTAGCAACAATTATCACAATAGGTCGTTGGTTCTCCTTAGCTAAGATGTCACTTGGATTGTGAGCAAAGACGATGAAATTTAGCCAAAACTGCAGATATTCTTTCTGATCTGTTGATAGTTGAAGGTTAGTCACAACAACAAATACCGCATTTACACTTCCAAGGAAGACAGAGTGGGAGACATAATATTGCATATGGCCTGCAAAGTCCCACAAGCTCATCAGCCCGACGTCAGGTATATCTACATTCTCAACAGTAATGCCAGGAGTCCGTTCGTTTGGATCAAACATACTGGATTTTCCTTTGAAAATGTTTCGAATCCTCTCAAGAATAATATTAGGCCGACGTGCTAAAGATCTGCAAAGTTGAGACTTTCCCATTCTGGGGTACCCACACACTAACAACTTGACCACTTTCATGCTATCAGTCTCAAGACTCAATGCTTCACGAAGAAGACTATTATGAGCTTCTGTTCGCTCCAAATACTGAGTTATAGCCGAGTAGGAATGCTGCACTGCTGAACATTCAAGAGGAGTTCGAGATGCTCGTCTTAGCCCCTGCAATAACAGTCAGAAATGCAATACAATAGAGACAGACAAGTTGCAATAGGTCACTAACTTCACCATTGTCTTGTATAGAAAGATCAGCACCAAGTGTACACAAAGCAATCACTGCTTCTAACCTCTTGTTTTGCACAGCTACATGAAGAGGAGTTCTACCATCCTATAGAAATCAAAACAGCTACTTAAATCAAAACTGAATTGCAGAATTACTATAAACTTGGCACCTTGTCTTGGAAGTTCAAAATTCTTTGTCGATCTTCCTCTGTCCTGCTCGCTTTGACGTATATTTCTATACCAGTGATGTAACCTTTCTGTGATGCATAATGTATAGGCAACTGGCCTCCCTACAAGCAAGACATTTTAGAGAACTGGAAGAAAATCTACATCACAATTCAGTACTCTGTCCATCTCAACAATAAGATCAGGCTCCTTCTGACATAGATACATAAGCAGTTCATGATCTTGAGGTTTAGCATTAAGTTGAGCAAAATGCAGAATAGTCCTTACATCCTGTTAAATTCAGTATGAGTCAAAGTTCCAAAGTGTTACAAAGTAATACAACAAGTAGATTAACCTGATTCTTCTTCATTAGTGTCTCCTTTGTCATCTGATCACACTCACACAGAATTTCCATTGATCTCTTGTCCACCTTGTATGCCGCACAATGAGCGGGTGTCATTAACGACTGATAACGAATATCTGAAGACTGAACCTAAAACCAAAATGGCTACCATTGAAACCACACCGATCAATAAATGTGAAGCTATCACCTCAGCCTGACAATCAACTCGAGCATTTCTATTACATAACCATTGTACTAGATCATGTTCACCTGCAAGAACAGCATGATGCAGTGCTGTCATTTCACCTCGACAAGCCTACACCAACACAATGCAAAATCTAAAATGCAATTTTTACTGATTAACTGGCTACTCAATGCAACTCAATATGCAACTAAACAACAGTAGTGCACCAGTTTGCTACTTTCACGTTGTCCTGTGTATTCTCATACAAATTCTTAGTATTCTCAGTTCATTACTTTATCTAATAAATTTTTGGTTTCTACGAATTGAGCAGCTAGGTAAACTGTAGCCACAAATTGACTACCAATACCAACCAACAGTTAGTTTAAATTAACAACTACCTGTTCTTGCATGAGTACGATGTATGCAACCTAAAGGAACATTTCGATCACATGCACTAGTAAATTGCGCCCCACATACACCTTTGATTATTGGTTCCCAACAATCAAATTGAGACATTGGACGCATTTGCAGAACGAGATATGCTTATGTATGCTTTTAATTGATCAAATGATAAATTCCATCGGACGCATTTGTAACTTTTTCGATCGGGACTCCAACTTCTAATTATAGCTACCCTAGATCGCATCTTCCGTAGTGTGCTGCTTGGTTCAGTAGCTGAAACACTAATGCACAACTTACTCATACTCATCAGGCAGGCAATGCTTTCTTAGTGTGACGCTGACAGGGTTTTATTGCCATCACGTGTTACATCACGTGACATCGACAGCATGTCCATAATTCCGCGGAAGCACGGTGAATGACGAAACAGATCCAGACGTTGATACCGCTCTCCTCCTTATCCTTTTATTAGTGTTTATGTGCGACAAACCACATATGAACAGCTGTTATTACCACACACCGAAGGGAACCCTGTTGTAACAACTGGACTCAACTGTAACTTCGCGTTGCAGTTCTTGTCACTTGCATCAACGCAGCCATTGCTTCTTTGCTGCAAATGTATGTTAGCACGTGTCTCTGAAATGCTGCATTAACAAAAAATCTCCGAAATGTATCTTTGAAGTCAGTCTTTGATAGACAAAAGAAGAAGTGTGGCAACATTTGATTACACATAAGCATGCCTCAGCACACATTTGCAGTGGAGGCATCCTTATGTACGGTACGTGTTGGTGTGTGTGTGTGTGTGTGTGTGTGTGTGTGTGTGTGTGTGTGTGTGTGCCTGTGTGTGTGTGTGTATGCCTGTGTGTGCCTGTGTGTGTGTGTGTGTGCGTGTGTGCGTGTGTGTGTGTGTGTGTGTGTGTGTGTGTGTTTGTGTACAGTGGTGTGTGTGTGTGTGGTGTGTATGTGTGTGTGTGTGTTTGTGTGTGTGTGTGTGTGCGTGTGTGTGTGTGTGTGTGTGTGTGTGTGTGTGTGTGTGTGTGTGTGTGTGTGTGTGTGTGTCACAGTGGCATTTCTGTCATGTCCTTTCCCAAAATCAGTTCGATGTAAATACTAACTGTCATTATTCCAGAATACTCTAAATATGCAACTGCATGTGTCCAAATAAGAAGACTCACAGTGACACCCAGTAGTGTACATATATGTGATATGACACATACCATATTTAGCACAGCATAAACTAAGGCCATGTTTACACCACTGATCTAAGAGTACAATGAAATGACCATTGTGAGGTTATGTCTAGATGGCTAAAAATCTTTACTATAGGTCATGTGTAGCCTCGAAGTTCCAGACCGTCTCCCAAAGAAATAAAGAGACGGTCTAGATCAAGTTCTGATCAAACCGAGTTCGGAAGTGATCGGAGTCAGCCAATCAGCAAGCTGCCGCCACTGAAGTGGCGGCCAATAAACGTAGAGAGTTCTGTAAGACATGCACGGCTTCTGGCAAAGGCATGTTCAACAATTACGTGTAAAGACAGCTTGTAATTGATTGCATGCACGTGCGTCTTTCGTGATGTAAAACTGCATTGGACCGTGCCTTTGAAACAGCCCAAGGCTCTCGAAATTGATTCAATGCATCCCGGACAGCGGACTGCAGATTTGCCGCAATTGCAGTTGATACCACCTTGTTTGAACACACCTCCAAAATGTAGTAATCGATCTCCTCTTGTCACATCAGATGGCATAGCGCTATTATCTAAGGAGATGTTTTGACTGTTACAACCCTTCCATTTCACTTAGGTAACAACGCCTACTTCCGAACTCGGTTTGATCAGAAGTTGATCCAGGCCGTCTCTCATTTCTTTTGGGAGACGGTCTGGAACTTCGAGGCTAGGTCATGTGCATCTCGTGTTCATACTGGACATTCCACCATCTTGCTACTTTCTGTATCTTCCAAGGGTTAGCACAAATAGCATATGGGTATGACAGATCGCCTATCAGTAGTTTTGGAAACAGTATTTCCATGCCCTACAAATCAGCTGCCTCAACAAACCAGGGGAAGTGCGAACATCAACTTTGTGCCTATACTTGCTCATGGACGTATGCATTCCAAATGTCCCGCTCACGTGCAGGTTTAAAAAAAGTTCTAAAGCTGGTACAGTAATGATTAGCCATGATGTAAACATGGCCAAAAAAGCATGACATGTAATCCACTCACAGCATCATAAGACTTCCAGTCACACTTCAGAAATAATAATTCATTCGCAGATAAAAATAATTAAAACATCTACAAATCTACAGCATAAAAAGCACTAAAACAAAATCATTGACCACTCTACTATACTAATCATTTCTCTCCCACTGAACAGCCTTTCCATCTCCTTAATAACTAATTAATTAATTCCCTATAAGCTTTATGGCATAGGACCTGAGCCTCTGTTTACACTAGGAAGCTAGTTAATTAACGTACTGTACTTCAGTGAAACCTTACACAGGCATATGCCTACATAACTAGAAAGCTTTAGTCTACATAACATGCAATGTCTTGCTCTCATCACATCTAGAGTTGATCACCACCAGCAATAGAATCACTTAAAGCTAACAATTGTTAGTGGCAGTGTATACAGCTAGATAAATCAGAGATGATTGGCCTAAGGTGTCCTAACAACAGATGCAATTTTGACAGTCTTCCAGGGGTGTGTCTCCACTAGGGCTTAAGTTAAACATGTTTAAAACCTGTTTAAGTCTAAAAGCATGTTTAAGAATCATCCTCTCCACTAGCGTTAAACCTGGTAAAACTAAACAGCTTATGCTAAACATGTTTCAGAGGTAGTTTAACAAAAGTGGTTTAGGTTTAATGGTCACATGATAGCAATGCGCGTTCCACGAATGATGGATGTTAGTTCTTTCACTCTGTTCTTTCTCTTTCTTTGGAGACTATTGGAAAGAGACTGAACTAGGCAAAGTCAGAGACGGTGTAGACTGCTGCAGAGTGTTCGAAGAGAGCGATTTAATCGCCATCTTCAGCGAAGACAGAGACTTATGTCTCAGATTGTTCTCGAGACAACTAGAAGACAATCTCCAACTGTCTGGTGCACAAGAAATGAATTCACACGGTACAACAAAGTACCGGATAATTAATGTAATAGCCTGAATAAAATGGACAAGTGGACAATTTAAACATGGTTAACGTTAAACACGATTAAGAGCAACAAGTGGAGACACAGCCCAGGACATTACATACTCTGTTAGAACCGAACAATCATTAGAAGGGAACTCTCACCAAATACTAAAACTTGCTGAAAGAAAGATACAAGGCCTAGTATCTTCCTGCGGGAAGCTTACAGTCCACCCAGCCACAGAAGCAGAGAATGGGCCACGAGCTGTTCAGATGATTTCCCATATGATTTACTCTGTGTCCTCCAACTCCTCGTTTGGAAGTAAATACTTTACGCTTAACTGTGTCAAGTGCTCCTAACGTACCCAAAATGCGTCAAGATATAATCTATGAACTAATCTAAGAAGGATCTCCTTTTGATCCTCCATGGTTGCATGGTTGTATTGACACAGTCGATACTTGCGTGATAAGTTTGGGGTCCCAGTTTGTTTTAGTCAATAAATCACAACTTGACACCATATGTCTCACAATCCTTACCTTGAAAAAAATGCATAGGTATCAGTCTTCCTTGCTAACCAGCAATCAGAGTTACTCATACGGGTACTAAACATGCCCACACAAGTAATTTCAATGCTTATTTCTCGGTAAACGTCATGGTTGCAATACAAAGGGTTGTGTCATGAAGTGACAGCTTTATCTGAGATTGTTGACTTTGGTGAGAATTCTCTATTTAGCAGTAACCTCATACCTTATCTTTAATTAATTAATACAAGTTATTATACCTATACACAGGTATATAACCACATAATTAATGGTTATGTCATTCAATGTACAACATATTATATTACCAAGGGTGTATTCTGATTTGTCCATTCCAACCATTCTGGAATAAAAAGAATAGTCATTCCAAATCGAACACTCCTTCAACTCAAACCACATTCCGAAAAGCGAGTTGCCTGCGCAGTAGTTTCTGTACATCCGTTGTCATGGCTGACAAGCTAGTGCGCATGTATGGTTTGCGGTTCAGACAAAACGAACAGGTATTCCTTTCATTCTCACTCCTCTAGTCAACCTATAAACCGAGTAAACTGGTCGACAAAGTGGTTTACTGGGAATATACACCGATCATTCCAGAATGCAAATTGAACGATTATTCTGTATTCTTTGTACTCCAGAATGGTTGGAATGGGTAATTCCTTGCCTACTCTAACCCCAGTTCTCTTTCTCATACGAGATCTAAGGCTACATCTTCTCTTGTCATTCCAAAACAGATCCCTTTTCCATAATTTAGTAAAAAAATCACCAAAACTATGAAACTGAATTACTTTGAATGCTAATTAGTTGTATACCATAGTTAAGATTCATTTTCAAACAAGAACTTACACAGTTTACGCTCCAGCCAAGCTGAAGTAGCTCAGAAGCAGCATCCAAGTGCTTACGCATCACTGCAGTATGAAACGGATCTTCTCCAACCTGCAAAAATGATAGAAAAGACAGTAACAAACGCATTTCTATCGTACACCAGTGCGTCTACATACCTCTACCAAGCAATGACTTGCAAGAGCAGTGACAATCCACTTGACAGTACCAATTGCCTTTGCCGCTGTCTCTGATCCACAAGATTCAACGCAGTTTCCAATTTGAACTCTGACCTCATTAAATACGGCTTGTACATCATGAGGATTACCAGCCTTCGCGGCAGCACACAATTTCTTACAGCCCGACTGCGAAAGCACAAAAAAGGCGAATCAGAAATGCTCATGCCACACGAAAAACAACGAGATTTCATTTTCAGTAGGTATATCATCGCGCACATCACGAAATGACACAATACATCCACACGTTGTTCACAAAATCCTCCGTTTTGCATTACGAAGAGTGAACACACCAATCAACTCACACTCAATATCTCTCCCACTTTCTTTCCGTACTCCTTCGCCTCTTGCGCTTGCAACCCCGCCTCTGCAAACGTAGCTGGTAGAACACTCTCCAGCTGTCTTCGCTGACTGTCTTGGCTATCGTTTGGCTTTCTCTGAATAGACTTATACAACTTGAAGAAGTATTGCTGTACCCTTTTAACACTGTCAGTATCGCCCGACATCTGGAACGCAACGTTCAACGTTCCCGTGCACAGCGCCAACTGGTAGTGTGAAATGAAGCGTTTGACGATTAACTCACCTCTATCGGCTGCTCTGGTGACCCGTCACCGACGTGACTTTCCATGCTTCGCGCACGCGCATCTCACCACAAGGTCAGTTGCCGGCCGGAGAAGCGTAGGAGTGACTTGTGACGTATAGCATGCGTTGTTAAATTTCGTGTTCTGTCGGTAGAAAGTCGCATGGCTTGCGGTTCCATTCTTAACATTTCCGGTATGCACAAAAAATTAAAGGAGAACTCCCACGATTTTCAAGTTGGGGTTAGATACAAGTCCCTTCCATAAACCGACAATTCGAAGGGACATAGGTTTTGTGCGCGACATCTTCACGGCAGGAGAAAGAAAGGGGCGTGTCGGGTAAGCGAGGTACATGACGTCATTGAGAGGAAGCCTGAAGAAGCTGACACCTCTGGCGATGTCGCTGCTGTTGTGGCTACAGCCAAAAGCAATGCAGTGGACCATTTCACGTCGAATATGCCAGGTAGATAGCACGCCTTGTGCACGACACGTGGAGGTCATGCACCAACGCCTACGCTAACTCTTTTTGCGGTGCTTTTCCTACGTTACAGTAGGCTCAAGTGTCCAGCCGACTGGACACTCGAGCCTAACGTTACAGATGCAATGGAGGGAACTCAAAGTTTTCGAGTGCAGTCAAGATAAAAAAATCTTATATCTGACCCCAACTTGAAAATCGTGGGAGTTCTCCTTTAAAGTTTTGTACGATCTTCACGAAAACAGCGCGGAAAACCGTTTACAGTCTTCAATGAAAACTACGTAGGTGGTGGCACTTACCCCAGTAGCGGTACCATAATAAGAAATTCAAGGAAAACATATTCTATCCACAAATCTAATGAGTGATACCTTGAATCTTGAAAAGAAATCCAACGTCCATTCCAGTCATGATTTCACTCCCACTGCCAGAGAACTGGTTATGTAATTTTCTGTCTTCCTTGTTTATGCATCTCAGAAGACAACAAACCTCGTTTGCGAACAACTTCAAAAAATAAGAGAGTTATGCTCTCGCGTAGAGTTGACGAGAAATGCAGTAGACACACGGTGATGTGTGGAATAGTGAAGAACAGACAAGCTAGTTACATGCTCTCATCCTTCTTGTAATACGTCTCACATGGCATTAGGGTACACACTGTACTAAAATCTACAGGTATGATATACACTGTCTACAACACCAAAGCAGCTCACTGCACCTCAGGCCCAACTATAACTTGAACAACAAATCCTTTCGGTATAGAACAACTTTCAATAGTACTCTTATCCATTAGCAACCGTCCGCTCGAGAATAGCCTCTGACGTGACACATCAATACCATCTTTTTCCTGTATTCTTCTCTTTACATCTGCAATTGTGTCCTTCGCCTGGAAATGAAGCTTCAGTTCTGGACCAGTGGACAGACGAAGTTTCATTACCACTCGATTTGGTGTACCTTCGTCATCACGAACAGTGTCTCCTTCCTTCGATTTTTTCTTCTGCTTTTGTTTGCTTACTGGTTGTGCCGTACTTGCCTGATTCGAATTGTCCTGTTGTTCTACTGTTGCATCAGAGCCAGTCTCACATTGCATATTGACCGGACGACTAAGGCAGTAGTTGGGAATGACATACCGATTTCCCAGTTCATCATAGCATTCTGTCAACTCACCTATATATACAACATATGATTCCACTGAAACAAAGCAACCATAAACAAGATACATCTACAGTAATTACAGTGTCATCCTTCCATACGACAATAAAGTCATACAGTACACAATCTCATCAAAGGAGCCCAACAGAAGTCTCGAACTAAATTCACCGAGACCCATCCCAGCAGAAAAGAACACCTGCAACTATTAGGATTAAAAGCCACCATCCAGCAGCTATACTGTACGAAGTTAGAGATCACTACTCAGGTGACGTACCTTTAGAAGAGCATCAAACTATTCGCTAATCTCCCATTTTAAAAGCAATAAAATAATAACAGTCATACGACATCCTTACGAGAGGCAATGGTCATAAAATGAGGTTACAACTAGAGATGCCAAAGCCAAACAACACTGTCTAAATAAGGTATATCAGTCACAATCTCAATTGCAATGTTTTTGTCAACAGAGCACATTTTAGAAGGTAATTGACCAAGAAGTCAGCGACCCTCCTTATGATTCATGTCAAAGCATAAATACAGCAATACATACTATTAATTAACAAAACAACTTCAAAACAAACTAGCTGCTACATACGTAAAACATACTGTATATCAACAAAATTACAACAGTCAAACATCGAACAAATGTCCAGGCATCTACGGTAGATGTCAGACGTGTTCTTGTTGCTGAACACAATGTCCATACAGTATGAACACCAAAACAGTAGACTGTACAATCACCAAGATTACAACACATACAATGAAATCATTGCAATTCTCTCCATGACCCTAAGAGCTTCTACCATTTGAAGCTGCTCTCGCGTATCCAAGAATGAGTCAAGGCTACGATATGCCCGAATGATGTCACAGCTCTGAGGGTCTTGCACACACAATAACAGTGTAACTATTTCGTGGTCAGCGGTTATTAGACTATGGACCCTTGGAGGCTACTTCGTTGTTTCCAACTAACAACTTGATTCCTCCCTGACCGCCCTTCATCTCCTCAGATTTCAACCTCAAGCCACAGTGCAGCTATTGCAAAGCTGGTCGAGCCTCAGCATCACAACTAAATCTACCAGTTGGTCCATTGACGATTGTGGAGGTGGTTAATCTGCTGGCCACATGCACATTGTTAAAGAAATCTGTCATACTGGAAGGACAAAAACAACATCAAGCAAGCAATGCATCACTAAAGCAACATATGACAAGCGGCAGCTGCAATATAGGTTCCAATACAATGGTACTGATCAAGTTTGAACGCACCTGTGTTGACAGTACTAACCAAACATTGGAAATGTCCAATCATTCAATACTAATCCCATGTCCGGCCAACCACTTTGAATGTCTGGCTAGAAATCGGTACTGTCTGACATCTGCCAAAAAATGTTCATAAATGCCACTGTGTCTACACAATCCCAAATAGAACAATAGCTAATCCAATAAAAAACATTAGAGAGCACTTACACTAGCCATGCGTTTGCCACCACATTACCTACCATCAAGGGGCAGGGGTGCCCATCTGGTGCTATAATGCTGCATGCAGCGCCAAGCCAAATTTTGCAGCACCAGAGCAACGCCAAGATTGTGGTATTACACTAGCTAGCATGCCCATTATCAATCAACTACGGATATTGTGCATGCACAGTGTACGTTTGGTAACAATATGACAAATCAAAGAACAATTGACTCATACGGACTAAGTAGAAGTAGGTCTGGTCCTGAAGCTCAGACAGTAGCTGTCATGGTCTGTGACACTGAGGCTGCAGAACCAAAACAGCTTCTAATAGCTCGTTTACACAAGCACTCATAAGTGGGCCAGTCCGTGCTGGCTCAGTTTGGAAGGCATGTGTAAACACGGGCTGAGTTGTGCCATGCCTCGGCATTTCTAGCAGGGCCAGCCAGGACTGACTCGGGTCAGGTAAGTCGTGTAAATGCTACCTGTGCAGGGATGAGAGCCAAGCCTGTTCATTCTATATAAAATGTGCTATTCTGGAGAAGTAAAATTGAAAAGAATAAATGCCCAGGCAATGACAGCAAGGAACAAATCTCTTTGAACTTGGTTACTGCAACAGTCGACTGGTGGTAGGCCTACACTTCCTATAAATAGGATGTCCTCTCATATTAAGTCCTACGATTTCCTGATTTGACTGTTGTAAAGCCACATAGAAGAAAACGTGAGCAGCTTGAAGTCTATCTATTGCGAGCCTATAACAAAAGGTACGTCAATTTCAAGTATGTAACACATGCTAACAACACGCCCATTAGAAGCATTGGCTCGATCGTAAAGAATGCGTTGTGTAAACGCGGGACTGCCGTGCATGGCTTGGCTCACTATGCTCGCTTATGTAAACATGGTATAAGCGTTTGGTTTCTGTTAGCACAGCTACAGTAATAGTTTCTGTTGTGTCCAGAACAAGTACATGTAAACTATGCCACTGCAATTGGTATAATAATGGCATTAGCAATGACTCAGCATTCTGTAGGCAGTTTTCTTTAGAGTTCACTTAACAGTGATAGGTACTGCAGTAATCAATTTTAACTGTTTGGTGCTGTTAATTAATTAATGTGTGTGTTGAGTTACTTGACTAGCAGTGCATTCAGAAAGTGTCTCCAAGGAGCCGTAGAAGGGTTGGGGCCCCATAGTTGCAGTCTACTTCCAAGCATAGAAAGACACACATAGGTGAGGAGCAGTGGCCTAGCTTGGCTTTTTGTTTATACCGGTAATTCAGAAAACAACAGACAGTTACTGTTATGCACTCTGTTGAAAACCACAATCGAGACCTAAATGATGTGAATTAGGGAAAGCAGGAAAATCACTGTGACAGTGTAGCCGGTCACCCAATGACACTCTAATACCTCATTCACACGAGCACAGCTCCAAACTGAGCCGAGCCAAGCCGAGCCAACACAGCCTGGGCTGATGAAGCAAGCCAGCCCTTGTTCACACAGCGTTCTGACAAAATGAGCCAGCCAAGTTTTAGTAGGATTGTCTGTTGGTGCACATGCTAGATACAGACGCCGTCATGGAACAAGCTGTCCTTGCTTATTTCTCGTGCAACCTTCAATCTGAAACTGTACGCTGATTCACCCCATAAAGAAATGACACACAAGGTTTTCTGTTTCAACCACACCATCTTGGAAGCCAGTAAGCATCCCCGGCCTTCAGCCTGCCTTGGCTCACATTCACATGATGATTTAAAGCCGAGCTGACCCTGGCCACCCCGGGTTGGCGAGGCAAGTTGTGGTGGGCCAAGCCATAACGGTTTGGTTCGGCTCGGCCCGCTTTCACACGATAATTTCATTCAGCAATGACCCGTGCCAGCACGGGCTGGTCCACTTACGAGTGCTCGTGTGAATGAGGTATTAGTAGCCGATTTCCATGGTTTTGCTGTTGACAAACTAAAGAAGAGGTCATTGCCATTCATGTACCAATGAAGTCCTTGAACTACCATTTCTTCTTGTCTCATTCTGTATAAATTTAATTAAGTCATGATTGAAATGTCCTGAGTTACACAAGTTTACCAGCTGTGATGAGCATGATAGTAAGGAAAAAGGAAACGCCCACTTGCTGATTAAACCACTCCCCTCTTAGAATTTCTGAAGAAAACACTGATCGACAAAATTGTGAATACATTTAATGGTGAGTGTTCCTTGAACTAGCAACTAAGTTGGGGAAGGTTTTACAACTTCCCATTGTTTGAGTCAGTGTAGGCACAGCCTCTTCTGGCTTCTTCCAGTTGTTTCACTGAAAACATTTCTCCCAACCACGTCCTCTCTTCTGTCATCTTCTAGTATAAGAAGAGGCAGAAGAGGTTATGAATTGTGCCCTAGCCTAATTATGCCTAACATTCCACTGAAGCTGGCGTAACAGGCTGGGCAATTGAGCTAATCAAATTCAAAAGCTACTACATCATATCTCAACTTTCAACTGCAAGCTACCATCAAACAGAGACTCCTGTCAAAGCAAAAACTCTGCAAAGGTTGCACAATAATAATGCTTAGCAACACGTTCACAAATAAGGTGAAATTACACTACATTAAAGAGACATTTCGGAGATTTGCATAACGCAAAATTTCAGAGATGCACACTAATGTACATGTGCGGCAAAAAAGCAATGGCCGTATGTGCTGATGGAAGTGACAAGAACTGCAACTCGAAATTACAGTTTTTACAACAGGGCCCCCTTCAGGGTGTGGTAAAAACAGCTGTTCATACGTGGTCTGTCGCACATGAACACTAGCAAAAGGATAGGAAGGCAAGCAGTATCGGCACCCAGATCTGTTTCGTTGTCCGGATCTGTTTCGGCGTCCACTGTGCTTCCACGGAATCATGGATTGTTGTCGATGTCACGTGATGTCTTACATGTGATGGTGAGAAGACCCTCTTCAACGTCACAATAGAAAAGCGTTGCCCACCTTATAAATATGAGTAGGTTGTGCTTAAGTGATTCAGCTACTGAACCAAACAGCACACTTTGCAACCTGCGATCTACGGTAGATATTCTAGAAGCTGGAGTCCCGATCGAAAAAGTTATAAACACGTCCGATAGAATTTATCATTTAATCAGTTAAAAGCATACGTAAGCATATCTCGTTCTGCAAATACGTCAAATGTCTCAATTTGATTGTTGGTAACCAACAATCAAAGGTGTATGCGGGGTGCAGTGTACTAACACATGTGGCCGAAATGTTCCTTTAAGAAATGACAAAGTTTCTGTACAAAACATATAAATAATAACTGAAACAAACCCTCACACAAACAACAATTTCAATAGCAAGTGTCCGAGAGCCTAATTGTGTATCCTTCACTTCATAATTTAACAGTCTCAACAACACACCAATCTGCAAAAAGTATCCTGTTTCTAACAATGTACTATACTCTCCTCTCAACTGACAATATCCTGTCCTATGCTTATGAAAAACCACATAGAGAAAAGACAATATCTGCCATCATTGCTTCTGTTTAAATCAATACTGCTACTCACATGATATAATCACAAACGTGTTGTTCTGTTTGTTCCCACAATGAACACCTAAACCACTAAATAATCATGACATAAAAATTTGGAATGGTACTTCGTCTTGGCCTTGGAAATAACACGAGTGCAGTAATTGGACTAAACCATAAGCTGTTAATGTTTGAAAACAAAATATATGCCTAAGTATCTGAGCCATTATATCTGAGTCTTAGTCAATATCTCGTTTGGGATTGTGATGCAACAATTTTTTAATTATGATACTAGTACAGTAGAAGGATGGCTATAGCAGACAGAAAATAATACCTGTTAGAGTCTCCTTGAAAACAAGATCATGTATGTACCACGTTATTGCATAATTAAAGTCTGTTATAATTCTGATATTTCAACATTTGTTTTCTGGTCATGGATTTTTCATCAGCTGAATTCACATTTACTAACTAATAATTCAATTTGCCCCGGAGAAGGAATGGGCATATCAGCATAACATTAATAGCAGTCTGTCCATGAGTACACGGGGGGGAGGAGGGGGGTCGACAAGTGGATTACTCAGAATATAAACCAAACGATATATTCTGGTATTCTTAGTATTCCGGAATGGTTGGAATGGGCAAATTGAATGCACCCCAGGAAAAATCTATAGTGCAAATAGAGAGAGAAACCCCACAGAAAGTCAAATTTTGACCTTCAGCAGAACAAAGATCCTTACCCCAAGCACCTTTCAACTCTCTACCTGTATCCTAAAAATGCCACACATGTACAGATTCCGTCGTGCTCTGGAGAGTCATCCACCCACTGTCTTTCAGCAAACAGCACACCGTTCTAAGAAACTAAAAATGACCTCTGGCCTGATTAATTAAAAATAAATAACCCCGAAAATAGCAAACCCCAAATCATGACGACACAGACAAGACAGCAGAGATATTCTGACCTCTAGGAAGTGTGATATTCGCTCCATCGACGATCGCCTGTGCAAGCTCATAATCCGTGTTCTCCACGGCGTCGGCGGCCGCTCGTAACGCATCCCATATTTCTCTCCGGCCGTCAAAGACAGGCGCCGTGTCCCAGAACTCATCTCTCTTGCTCCTCAGTTGTCCAACAGTCATCGGCACGTCGGCATTCCATAACAGTGTATGTCTCTTCAAAGGTTTGTTACGACCGATGGCCACTACAATAAATATATCGTCGAAATTCGGACGAACAAAGTAAAACTAAGAGCAATATATAATTATGCGCAATGGCGTCAGAGTAAATGAAACTATAAACTATGACAGATGAAAGATACTGTAAAGCATAGTACAATAATGCGCGCAATAAGAGTGTACAGTAGGTAGCGAATTGCGAACGTATTCGGTACAAACGCACCTGAATTGGAGCCTTCGCCGTCTCCGTGGAAACCCAGGTCGTCCGTCGAAGTTCCTAGGCATCCACCCATGACCGTAAAATTGCTATTAATTCAGCATTTCTCTTTGAACAATCGAAAAAGTATGTTTAGTGAGAAAGAAGGTGAGGAACGCACGCTAAAGAGCGATAGTAATATTAATTGTCTACCTAGACTGTCCATTCAGTTTCTCAAGTTTTATGAATTACTACATGTGGCGAGACCTCTTATTGCGGTATTATGACGTGAATAATTCAACTATTTTAGTTTGAGCTAAGAAACGGGACTGTGTGACTGAGCAACTCCGTTGGACCAGGTCTGGCGTTGGACCTACAGTAGTCTAGTCTACTGTACAACACTCAAGAAACCTAAACTACTCCTGGTCTGCATGGAGCTAAACCACTTCTGGTCAGCGTGGTAATGTGGCTAGAGACTCGACCCAGTCTCTCTCCGCCCTCGTCATTCCCCGGATAGTCAATCTTCTTGATTATCCGGGGAATGACAAGGGCGGAGAGAGACTGGAATTTCTTGAGCTATCTCGGATATTTGGTGTACTGTAGAACTTTTTTGAGTATGCATGTGAGCCGTAGGAAACGAAACATAAAAGTCGCGAGACTAGGTGACTGTATGTAAAACGTAGGGGTTACTAAACTGATGTGTTGTGTACGTGGCTACCACAGACATTGGACGAACAGTCAATCAGATGCGCGAAACATTCATGAATAGGTTTCCAGAACAGTGTAATTCGTGTTTGTGATTGCCAGATCTAGTCGGAAATAAACAACAGAACATACGCATGCCTGACAGTTAGGTTCCCGTATACATGTCGTACACAAGAAGCGATTGATTTCGCGCTAGCAGTTGCAGACAGGCTGCGCTAACGTTACGTATTACAACAGATTGTTATGTCCCGTAAGTGACTATTTGCAATGACAGTTGAATTTTATGATTTTTAATAGATTTTACAATTAATTAACTAGAAACTTAGTAATTGCAGTAAGTAAAACTTAGTCAACCACCAGCAACCTATTATTTCGTACAATCTACAGTGTAATTTTGACGCCATGGCTCAGTCAAGTAGTAGCCACAAGTTTGACATATTTCATGATTTCCGGTACTCACAACGGTACAAATCCCACAAGCAATTCCTTCTGGTACTTGACATTCTGGTGAATCTGGAGTCAGATCTCTAGATTTGAAACACTCAGCACAGATTCTCGTACTCGGACAGTTTGCAAATTCACAGAATTTGCATGTCCAATAATCGAGTTGAGTTAATTGCGTTGAAAGCCCTTGTGGTGCATTTTCTGCATCTGCACACCCTGGTTGTGTCTCTCTATTGTCTCGGCTGTGATTGCTACTTTCAAATTCTGTGTCAGCAGCCTTGCCTTCAAGTAACCCTGTAGACTCACTCCCGTGTCTGTACGATAAGCCGGATCTTGTCACGCTAGAACCATTCGACTTCACTGATAAAGGCTGATCAGGTGGTGCTCTTGCTGAAGCTACAACTGGATAACAATATCGTACATCAGACTAACAGTGTACATACTGTTGTATGCAAACAGGAAAAAGAACACGTAAAGTGACAGGTTGCATGAACACGAGAACAACAGATAAGCAGACAGTCTAAAAACACAGCCTGACAGAAGCAGCACATCTCTGTAAACAGAATCAAACACAACCATAGACTTACCATCCCATGAAGAAGAAACTGAGTAACAGTGAGTATCCCCGATACTTTCATTAACAGCAATACTCTTAACAATTTTGAAAGCTTCGTTTAGTGTTGCCCGATGGTCGACATTAGGATGCAGCAACCGCTGAACAAGCGAGTGAAATTGTTGAGGGTATTCTGAAGGCAGTGCCAGTTTAAAACAGTCATATTCAATAGAGCCAGGATAGCCAGGAAGAGGATCTGTTCCTGTGATTAGCATAAGTATAAATTTGCCAACACCCCATGACAATTGCCGTTGGTAGTCAACATTGATTTGTTCATCTATGGAGCTATCGAGTTGATCCTTGTTGAATTCACACACTATTTCTGGCGCAACAAATGACTGGTTACAATGGCTGAGTTTACGTTGTAATGTATTCTTTTTCATAGTCTGCTTAGTCAGTGGAATAGCACAGTCAAACCCTGACAGTACCAAAGAGCCAGAAGCGATAGCAACATTCTCTTGTGTCAGACCAAAATGAACTTGCTTGTTTGACTGAAGATGTAAAGCAGCACTAATTATATCCAATGCAAACTTCTTTCCAAGAGAAACAGGTAAAGGAACTGGATATAATAACCGAGTGGTAACCATTGTATCTGGCAACCATTCCAGTACTAGAAACTGTGTCTTAAGTATTTTAGACTTTCTTTTTTCAGACTGTTCCTTTTTAATGGATGTTGACTTCTGGATTTCTCTTGAATATAAATCCCAAAATGAGTCAGGTATTTGATCTGTGAAATAACGCCAACACTTCTGGATATTTGAATGATGAGGAAGATTGTAAAGTGTGATGCCCTCGTCTGGGAATGAATGCTTTGAAGCTGCATCATCATCAAAAACACAAAGCATCTTGATAAGATAGTTCTTGCTTGGATACGGAAAATCCTCCAGAGTGCAAGTTGCAAGAACTGACAACACACCATTCTTCAAATGTTTGTTTTCTACAATTTTGAAATCCTTTGCTTTGGCCTGTTTTATTGCAGTGAAGAGTGCATGCTTTGCATTCTCTAGTGTCATTCTTCTTTGAGGGTCAGGCTCTAACATTTGAGGCAAAACCTCTCTCATCTCTTTGGGATATGATGCAGGAAGCTTTGGCAAATCATCCAGAGAATACATGGTCTTTGAAATATACTTTGCAGGGTAGTCCGGAAGAGGATGAAAACCAAGAATGAGAGTAAACATAAATACACCAAATTCCCAGGTAGCTTGTTTACTGTAATCGACATTCTCTACTATGTTAAAGTTATGCAGAATCTCAGGAGCAAGAAGTGCCTTGTCCCCTCCAGGAGAATCAGCGCCCAACTTATAATCGTAACCAAAATTGTGGCTTAGCTTCTTTGACTTAGTGAAGTCAGACAGTAGAAGTTGACCATTATCACCTACCATTAAGTTGTCCAACTTCAAGTTCAAATAGACTACACAATGTGTCCCCAGAAATATGAGTAACTCGAGTAGTTCTCTCCCAATCCTCTCGGCTTCCCCAAATGGAAAAGGGATAGGATATCCTTTTCGTCTTTTTGCCATATTGACAGAATAGTTGTCCCAAACAACATACTGCGCTTCATGACGGTTTCCGCTTGCATCAACGGAAAGACGTTGCAGTTGAGGAGGAAGATGATCAAAGAAATCGTCCACAATCAGATCTTTAAATTCTGTCCTCCACTGAACGATATTAGGATGAACGGGAAGTGAGAAAAGGACAGACCATTCATTGTAGAGATCTCCAAACTGTGAAGCGCCTGTGAGCATCAATTTCACAGTATAAACCTTGTCAGGGTCAGGATGACCTTCTTTGGTGCACGTTGCAGTAAAAGCGACGCCGTCAGAAAACGTAGACAAATGGCTTCCAACCCGGAAATCCTTAGCTCTTGTATTTGAAAGAAGTTGATTCTCTTGAGCCAACTGCTGTTTTGCATAACTGTGACTTGCTTGCAAAGCCATTGGCTATTCCAGACTCTTCGAATAGTCGAAAAAGACAGCAAACACAACATGCATGCAAGGAAGTCCCGTATCTATTTATTTCAGACACTTATATCCTTTTAATACCTACAAGCATCAAACTTGCCGCTTACACGCAAGTCACAGGTAACCATAAACTTTGTCAATTAATTAGACTGGAACGTGTTTTAGCTCTAACCACGCCCAATAGGCGGTCTCGCAACATGCGTTGGCCTCCACCTACGACTTGAATGACGCTTTGTACACCGTACGTATACGTACACAGCTGTGAGAGAGCCTCGCCAGTTTCTGTAATATCGCAATGTCTCGCATGGCAGCATGACAAAGTCGCTGTAGTACGTATGCAGTGTGTGTAATAACCATGCGGTGCTGTTGTGCGTGTACGAGGACATGATAAATGCGTAATCCATCCAAGTTTCCTTGGCATTAGATAATCTGAAGGAACAAAATACTCTTGAATGCAAATTAGATCAACTTGCGGTTGTACTGTACGCTAGTTGGGACTTGCTCGGGAAAACCTCTGCAAGCGCTATCAGATATCATCCAATTCTTCAACGCGCATGCTGTGCTCTCAGAGCCTCTGTGTGTCTATCCTTGCACGAACAGCCTCATATATAGCCCAATTTCCAGAAATCAATTTTATGCTCTGTCCCAACAAGGCAACGGAAATATCCAAAGCAAAAGTAGTTTTGATATGAACAGAACCCAAGGCTCTATGATCAATTTCATTCAGTATCCTTGTGAAGCATCAGCCCTAGCAATGCTCCTGAAGTATAGTGCTTAGCACACCAACAGAAAGTAGTTACCCTAGAATTAAAAACATTTCCTATGAAAATGATAAGATATGTAGAGATTGCATAAAACAATTGAAACACGTTTACATAGTAGTAATGACATCATCCAGTCTTCCCAACAGACTCCAAGTTCCTAAGCTGTTTTCGGAACGGCTGGATGACATCACTGCTACTATAAAACGCTTTCTATTGTTTTATATATTTCCTACATCACTCCTAATTTCCACAAAAACTATTCGTTTATAGAGACATGTACTACATAAAGAACGACCACATTTTATATTGGTCTCACATATAAAGATGGCAACACTAAAATCATACAATGTAACATGTACACAACAAAAAGTAAACTACTAGAAGTATGGCGATACTGGGTTTCAGAGTGGGTTTTAGATGTATATACATCGCTCTTTCACAACTATATCTACAGCTATAGACCTGACTCCGTCTTCAGCCTCTTGAGTTCATTCATCGCAGCACTGATCATTTCACCACTAACATTAACAAAAATAAGATAAACATAAGACTCATGAAGGGTTTTGATTCATACTTGTCTTTCAATATCTGCCTAATCTGCTTATTTTGTGAAGAAGACAACACCATCTTTGGTTCTTCCTCAGTGGGATCTGCTCGATAGTCTATCTTCACTTGAACCTGTGCAACACACAATAGAATCTCTTATATTTTCAAACTACGTAGTTGATTTGTGCTCTCTTTACAACATGCAGTCAGCTCATGATTGGCTATAACTGACATAAGAAATTCAAAATTTCCTTGGTAAATTCCAATGCAGCACACAACGTTTGCCACTAAACTTTTATGTGTTTATGCATAACAGCAGTTATGTTCTGTAGACCTTTTTCAGTTAGCCAATAAATAGTATAATCATTATTAATTTTGATATTATATAGATACGAAAAAACAGACAGCCAGTACCCAAAACAATCTAGTTTCAAACAGTTTGGTGCTTCACAGTATAATGCATCACATAAACCTATGCAATTACAGGCCAAACCTGTCAGTGAAATTATGAACAACAAACATCTAACCAACCAACTGTTATTTAATTAAAGATAACATGAATGGTAATAGTAGTAAAATGTAGAGAAACCATACCCGCTCTATTTGATCTGAAAAATGTGAAAGACGAGTTTCCATCAAGGTGAGTTCCTTGCCAAAGCTTTTCTCTGCATCAGACAGAACTGAGTGTTGTGTCTGTAGCTCTCTCAGTATATGCTTCAGCCTGCAAAAAAACACCCCAATTGGCACAATCATTGAGACCTAATAGTCATTGATTAGAGTAAACAATCAATCTCTACACAACAAGCAAACAAGTACGCAAGAAAGCACTACACAAGTGAGGTAACCGTGCCACTCTAGCCATTGAAACAAAAAGATCTAATTTCAATTGGCTATTTAATTTCCTAATTCAGTAAAACGTAATGCATGAAATTTCTTCACTTTACCAGTCTGATATTACATATATTCAAAAATAACAGAACAATTAAAGACTTGTTATCAGTACAGTTTGATAAATAAAGGGTTGAAATGCCCTGTCTCCTGTCTAGTGCTTCGTGAACACAAGCAGACCCATGTATGAGCTAGAATGTACAACCTTTCCAATAGCCGAACTTGGCCCCTTTCAATCTCTACGCATCTGATCGCTATAGCATCCTTTTTCTCTGCTAATGAACTTGTAGTCGCTTCAATTTGCTTCAGTTCTGTCTCCTGAGCTGTCTTGTGCCTTTTTAGCAGAGCTGATCTATAGAATTACCTAAGCTCAACAGCAAACAACAACACGTAATGAAGAAACCAAAAACTTACCGTTTGACAACTTCATCTCTGACTTGTTCAAGTTTGCTTATCTCCCTTCTAAACATTTGTGTGTGCTCAACAAGTAGCCTGAACAACTGCTGCTTTGACATCCTGTGGTCTGACTGCTCAACAGACCTAATCAAAGTAAAAGTAAACATTTTACAATTTGAAACCCACTAACAACCTTCTATAGACTGCAGATAAACAGACAGGCAGACAGACAACAGACAAACAGACACATTTGTCACTTTGCCATTACAAACAGACAAATAAAGTAACAAACAAACAAACAAACAGACAGACAAACAAACAGCGGATTCTGGGGAGGCTGCTTCCAAAGTACTCTCTCCAACGTTTGAGTTTGTAATCCATACGTGCCCTCTTACTGATCATCGGGATTGCCATCATGCTACAAGAAACATGAGCTACATAATCCTAGGATTCATCTCCTTGCTTATCTGGATGATGTATTCCTATTGGGTTCATCAGACGATGTTTTGTCTGCATTTCATGATCTCAAGAATAGCTTCTCTGCTTTGTTGCTTGATGTTGTCAATGACAAGTGTGAGACCTTCTGTTCGTCTGCCACTGCTTTTGTTCGTGACACTGCTCAAATTCCTGTCAAGTTCAAAGGTTCCCTCTTCCTAGGAACTCCAATTGGAACATTGACTTATGTCATTTGTTTGTTGTGACACAGCTCAGTCTGGATCCAACTTGTGTAACCAGCTCTTGAAATTGGATGATGCCCAGGCTGCCAACCTATTGCTACGTAAGTGTCATGTTCCAAGACTGAATACTTTGGCAAAAACTGTTCGTTCTGACTTTCTGGTCCCAGCCACAACTATTCATGATTCACAAACATGCTCGACCTTTTGTCATCTGATAGGCTATGATTCACTGCCTGACAACACCTGGCAGAAAATTTCTCTTCCAATCAATATGGGAAGATTTGGCTTGACATCTTTAGCATCTGTTTCTTGCCCTCCATTTGTGGCGTCTCGGGCTCATGCAGCTGTTGAATCGCCCTCTCATTTTCAATCTATATTACCATCCATCAATAGTTTTGTCAAATCATCAAATGGTCTAATTGGTAGGGTTTTGTCTGAATGTCTCCCAGGTGACATGTCTTTTAGCAATTGTTTGTCAAGCGTTGGTAAGTTGCAGTTTCAGCTTTCCAAACGCCAAGCTCGAGTCAATTCAGAGAATCTTTTGTCCAGTGCTGCTACAGCACGTGACGCTGCACAACTGAGATCTTTCTGGGGGAAGAGCACAGGTGCCTGGTTGTCTGCCTTACCAACCAATCAAGAGTTCGTACTCACTACTTACGATTTTTGTTTGATGACTCTTCTTCGTCTGGGGATGCTCATTCCTCTGTCTGATTGGTCTTGATCATGTAACTGTGGCGCTCAGCTGGACAATAGTGGTTATCACCTGCTGACCTGCAAAACAGGTGGAGGGCCAGTTTGGTCCCATGACACCATTGCTGCTACTTGGGGAGATTGCCTTCGAGATATACATGCACACTTCAAGCAAGAACCAAGACATCTTCATTCTAGCTCTGATTGTAAACCTGATCTTGTGGTGTTTGACTCAACTTCAGGGGCTAAAGTTGAATTGTAGATATTGCATTAGCTCATTCTTAGAGCTCAGATACGTTCCCC
This sequence comes from Corticium candelabrum, assembly GCF_963422355.1. Classification (NCBI taxonomy): domain Eukaryota; kingdom Metazoa; phylum Porifera; class Homoscleromorpha; order Homosclerophorida; family Plakinidae; genus Corticium; species Corticium candelabrum. Next base: position 6,716,250 of record NC_085085.1, read on the forward strand.
AAGCCAGCTGAGATTGATGGAGCTGCAGCCAAGGGGTGAGAAGAGAAAAAGCACTCCAGTTAAGAAAGAGAGACTTCCTGGTTGCACGTCTGTTTCCCTGATTCCTTTGATCTTGGAGCACTACAGAAGATGGGGCAAAGAGACATGGAAGTTCCTTCAAAAGTTGGCAGAGCAGTCGTAAGATGAATTTGATCGACCCAATCCTTCAGAATTCTTAGATTTTTGGACGAAAAGATTTGCAATCCAACTGCAAAGATGTACTGCCAGCATCATCAGAAAAAAGTGTCGGCACTCTGTGTAACTGAAGAATGTAAACTGGACTCTAGCAGCATCCAGTTTTTCAGCCATTAGTTGGCTGAAAGCTGGGTAGTATCATTATTCTTTACCTGCTATGTGAACACATATGTGTATTTTCATGTAGCTTGCAAACTTTACTTTTTTGCCTTTTGCTAATATGTATTGTAGTTTGGTGTTTGAAATATACGTATTGACAGACAGACAGACAGACAGACAGACATAGAGACGTGCAAATCAACAAGCAGAAAGACAAACAAGTGTCCCAAAAGGATAGCAGGCAAAGCATAGTGGCTACAACACAAAATACACACCGTAGTAATGGAAGCTTGGTCCTGTCCAACATTCTCTTAATCTTGCTGCAAAAATCATCCATTCTTAAACGACGCAAAGGAGACCTACAAACACAAAACAAATACAAACTAATCTAAAACATGTCTTCAAGCACATCTACCTAGCTCACCAACATTTCATGAAAGCTGCTTATTAGTTAATTCATCAATACTGTTATTAGCATACATGTACATTCTTTACAAAAACAAAAAGCCATACTGGACATGGATCAACTTGTATCCATTTGTTAATTTTTCAACTCAATGCACTCTCTATTTCTTTCTGTAACCAGAATCCTAAACATTACAACACTTCTACTACAACACTAGCTGTAAAGATTGATAAAATGTTCTCTTCACTCCACAAACAGTGATAGTCATGAATTGCAATGAACAATAAGACACAGCCACAATAACAATTGCTTCAACCTTCATAAAGTCATGCATTCTGTCTCAAATAGATCTATTTATTAAGTAGTCCAGTTTGCTCTTGGTGCATACAATACACGTTACAAACCAGACTGATGTGATTGAGTATCCCACACATAAATACTAACTAGCGAAAGCCTGGAAAATATTACACAGGTGTGTAAGAGTTTCTGGATGTCAGAATCCAGACACGGCGTTGCTAAAACCAGACAAATGTTGCCAAATGCTTCCACTAGAATCAGACCCTTCATTTTTCATTGGAAACTCTGCAGACGTCACCTCACAAGTTTGTCAAGCAAAATTTGTGGTACTAAAGCAGCAATAACAGCACCCTCACTATTATCGTCCATTCCTGGAGCTCAAAATGACCCCTTTAAGAGTGGTTTCTTGTAAAACCAAAACAGTCATTTGCATTGAGGTGTGGCATGCTGTCTTCGTGCATGGATTTGTGGCAATTGGCCCATCGGTTTTGTCATGATTGACGTCACACATACAGACAGACAAACAGACAGACAGACAGACAAATGATGTCCAAAGTTCAATGTTGTTACTAAGATACTGCCATGTGAGCCGGTTGAATCATCTAGAGCGAGTGATACCACCAGAAATGTTACATACAGCGGCTCCCATACATGACGAACAGACCAAAAGAACATTCTGCAGTCTATTGGGTTGCAAGACTCTTAGTAAAGGCCAGTGGCAGCAAGTAGCATGGCCTATCAGATATGAAGGTTTTGGTATGACTTCGCTCTCATCCACATCAGCATTTGCCTTTGTATCATCTTGGGCTCATTCTCTGTCACAGTTGCCACAACGCTTTCCAGATACCAGTCTTGTAGTTGACCGCCTGATTTCCAACAAGAAAGACAACACCGTTAGTCATGCACTACATCAAGCCATCCATCCCAACTACCACCTATTCAGTTTGACAACTGAAATAAATTACAGCGAAAGCTAACAGACAGTCTGCTCAGGTCTGAAGTCAGTGAAAAAATTGACTCCGCTACTTGTCCAAAAGAAGTATCGCGTTTGAGGTCAATTCAAGGAAGAGGAGCAGGAGCATGGCTAGATACCATCCCGAACTCACAAAGGTTTGCACTAAAACCAAAAGAAGTTCAGTTGGCGACCTTTTTGAGAGTGGGATTGCCGGTAGACTCCTCAAAATGGATTACAAAATGCGACTGCGGAAAAGACCTGGATTCTGAGGGATACATCTCATGACGTGTAAGACTGAAGAAGGTCCTGTCTGAACCCATAATACCATTGTAGGTGTTTGGTCCAAATGTTTAAGCCAGTTACACATAAACCACAAGAAAGAGCCCAGACAAAGGTACTGTGATTGCGAGGATCGACCTGACATAGCGATCATGGATCCAGTAACCGGAACAGACGTTGAACTAGATGTGTCTTTGGCCCACCCATGGTGTGCCGATATCTTGTCAAGAGCAGCACAAGAAGACGGGGCAGCAGCGATAAGAAGGGAAGAGACGAAAGTCGAGAAATACCAGTTGAAGGTCCTGCCGGGTGGATTATGCCTCAACTTCGTGACTCTAGTAATGGAACACTTTGGTCGTTGGGGGAGAAAAGCACAATCATTCCTGTCTCAATTATCTCAACTAAGTAAAATATCGACCTTGGTAACAGTGACCAAGATTTCAAGTGCTACTGGAGAAGAAGATTCGCTGTAGCTCTCTAAAGGTGAACCGCAAAGGTTCTCATCCAGAAGATGAATCGCTCACGAAGCAAGAAAATGACATTAGTGACATATATAGTGTCCAAATGCATGCAACCTAAGTTGATAAATTTTTAGAGACCCATGTGGGTCTAATTGATATATAACTGACTTTCGTATCTATAGCATGTAATAGTTCATATGTATAAAATATAAAGATTTGAAGGACAGACAGGCAGACAGACAGACAGACAGACAGACAAATAAGCTTTTACTATGTATAGAATATACACAGTTTTACATATGCTTACACAGAAGTGTCACTTTCAGATGTATCCCAAGTCAAAGGAATGGCATTGGATAAGTCAGCCCTGTTCAAAACGAGTAGTTTCATCTGAATCATTAAAAAGACGTACATATACTCACAGCAATCTGATTGCAAAACAATCACCAAGTAATGTGACACAAATGAGCATGATGCCAATAAGCCGATCCGTAGAAACACAAACACCAACAATTGGTAGCAATTGGCTGTAAGACATATCAGAAATGAGTAAAAACCAAACCGTAATAGACAACCACAATTGTAGCCAAACTGCATCAGCGTGCACTCAAAATTTCTTGCATGCTTCAAGTTTCAGAGTCAAATCAATAAATGCAGCAAGGACACGTAAAAGCAGAGATGTGCACAGACAACCAAGACAAGTACGCAAAAATAGCAAATGAATCAGCAAACAATTTAGTGGTCATGAAAGCAAGAAACACAAAGTCGAAACAAAAAACCAATTGTAGCAAAACCAAAGCACCTCTCTTGTAATGATGGTGTAGCCACCACATGTTCAACTTTACATGGCAAGTGCAAAGAACTTGACAAAACATGTTCATCAGAATCACCTAGAACAATACACAAATGCCTTTACCTTTGTACAAACAACAATTTCTGATTTCTTTTGATCTGTGCATGTTTCAAAATCAACATAATCATGTGCTGGTGCACAGGCAGCCAGAAAAACAGTAAGAAACACAAACAGATAAATAGATTACTGAGAATGCAGTTGAGATCCTCCAGCCATGATAAAGTGACAGTGTGAACACCAGCATGATGAGAACAATGATAACGATTATTAACAACAGAATCTACAAGAACACAACATGAAGTGAAAAAGTCAACACCACGGCTAAATAACCTACTTTTGAACAAGCCACTTATGCTAATCTGAGATACAGTGACAAAGCTACTGTTATACTAGCAAAACCATAACCATATCTACTTGTGCATAATGCAGTTCATTGCAACCTACGATTACATATTCTAATTGTTCTAATTTTAAACAGTCACTAAGTACCATGCTCTAACCAAACAAGAGAATGTACATATTTGAATTGGTAGAACCATTTCGTGTGTCATACTAAACACTAACATTCTAGTACCTATAACAAGCTAAGTACAAGAAGAAACCATGCTCTCAAGTACAACTCCCTAGCACAAGTTGTATTATAGTTGACATAGCAACTACTATTAGATCTAAGCTACCTGGTAACTGAACTGTCCAATACTACCTTGTTCAACAAACAGTTCAAAAACAACAGCTTAATCAAACAATGTTACAACACACAAAAAACCCCACAAACACTGCATACCTTCATGAAGCACCAAGAAACCAATGTCATCAAACTGTTGTCTGTCATCACCCAACTGGTTAGCTTCTTCGACTTCATTAATATCTCCAAACTCCAAATCAATGCCCTCATAAACATATAGTGTCTGCTGCAAAGCACCACCTACATCCAGTTCAATTTCTCCATCCACTCCCTCCTGATCGAGAACAACACAGTGGTAGATAAAGCCTGCTGCAGTTGCCACCACTAATGTAGATGGTGTGGTAGAAAGACATAAGAGTGAACATGCATCAACCCCATAGTTGTCTTCAGCTGGAGGATGCATAGTAAGAGGATCAGACAAAAAAATTGGATACCTAAAAATAAAACATCTAGCAAACTCATTAACCACAATGACAACAAACAAACATAGTGTTACATACACACATAAATAGAAAAGAAACTAAACAAACAAAATGACACCTGACAAACAAATAACCAAGTAATAGACAAAGAAACAAACCAACAGAAACAGGCAAAACAAAGACACACAAACACCTACTGACAGATTACCTTTCTTGGTAAAGACGAGGATACAGACACTGAACGTCCCCATTTTCTTTAAGAATGAATAGTTGATGTACAAAAGCTGACTCAGATGTCACACTGTGGTAGTGCTTAGAAACCACTCGTTCTGGGCCAAAATCAAAATCAACAACATTATCAGTGTCATCCAATCTGTAAGCTGCTTTGGAATGTGCTGCAATAGTGAGATCAACGGCTGACTGTAAGGCTGTTGGTTGGTTTCTCAAAGAAATAGTTTGCTCTGCAGCCTCAGGCTCCAAAACATTAAATATTCTACACAAAACAATACGAAAATATCCAACTAATAAAAATCACACTATTGCTCTACTGATGCTGTACCAGTATTAGTATTAGTCTACATTTCATCAATGGATATTAAATGACAAAGTAAATTCCAATGTTTTATTATTTATCCTCATCTTTGTCAAACCAGCTTGAAATGAAGCTAATGTCACAAATATTGTAACCTCACCAGTGGCATCGACTTTGACTAAAGGAAGAACAAAGCCATTCAAAAATACCAAGACATCATTTCCAATGATGTACATACAAGTAGTTGATATTACTACAAGCACGTCATAAATGAAGTACTTGTCACAAAACAATGAGAGGTAGAAGCTCTACATCCCACACAAATTTTCACTAGTACCAGTACAAGACAAAGATGGTAATAATTCTAAGAATGGAAATCAATAAATGTCATTCTTCTACAATGTTTCGAGCAAATGATTGGATAACAGAATCATAGTCCACAGAAATGTCTTTGTGTACAGCCTCTGCACAAATAACATTAGCAAGTCATTTAGACGACGTTCTCTCATTGTGCTACAAGTCTGTTTGAATACAAGCCAGTACAGAGTTGATTCTTGAAAATGGAAGTGACAAGAAGCACAAGAGAAACACTCGGTACTTTGCTGATGTTTAAGTATAGCACCTGGTTGGATTTCTTAGTAACTCAAAGGCAGCTGTTTATGTATCCCACGTTGTCTTTCATTTCTTGGTAGCCTGAGTAAACATCTCAAGAGAACGTTAAGCCTGTTCACAGTACACCTACACTAGTTAGTAACTACAATCTTGAAAAACAATAAAAATATTGGATTCAAATACAACCTAAGGAACAGATCGATCACTACGTGTAATAAGCCTTACTAAAGTTCTTGAAACCTATTACTACAGAGAATGCTACAGAGAATGCTATATGACTGCTCCAAAGAAGTGACACGTGGAAAGTGTCCCAATGCCTGGATCAACCAGTGATCGCAGAAGTATGATAGCTTATCAAAGTTTCTCTCAGTTTTTCATGCGTCTGTCCAACAAGATCCTAGCTTAATTATAACCTCTATCTTCATTAAATATCAACCTAGCATCAAGTTAGTAAGACATATCAACATTCTATGCCGCTAACACTTTGATAAGCTATACTACTCTGATGTTACAACACTTATGCTCATGCATTAGCTTCAATTCAATTGCCTTGACAAAGATTGCACTCCACACACTTGATCAAAACACTGGTGTTCAGTTGACGTTGTACATTACAGTGAGTAAAGGAAATAAAAATAATCAATGTCCCTGAATATTTTTCAATAAATTCCAAAAAAGTTCAAGTAGTTTAGCTGTCAAGTAAGTATGAATATTCCCACTGGCCAACTTCATACAAATGCAGTATCAATATATTAAAAGAACATATTGGCTAAAAATATCATTTTGGTAAATCACTGGCAATTTAATTAGCAAGTGCATCTTCACATGTCAAGCTTTAATACAGTCAATAACGTTCTCTTTGCACCCGTTAAGACACTGTAGCACTATCAATTATACATGTTTCATGCAATCTGAATCAAACAATGGAAATACCATATTTCTGTGAATAGAGGATCACAAGGTTCTATTTTTAGTCATCCTAAACAGCAAGGCATTATTTAACCATGAAGCACTTGCTACTCTAGCACTGGACTCTAATACATTCTCTTGCTCTGCAGCCATATTTCAGGTAAGCCATAATAAAACATAATTACCAGTTAGGCTACGTCAACTTGATTTGTTGTTCTACAAGCCCGATCAACCCAGAATCCTATTGCTGGCAAAAACATTTGTCATCCAGTCGTGTGGCTTAGGAGATGCCTGCATATTCAGGACTCAAGCACAAGAATTTTTCCATGTTCACTTGGCCCAGCGTCTCTATCAAACAGGGTGGGAAAGTTCCAGTGTCTCGCAAGGTGGTCATATGTGAATGGGCAGCTTTGTTTGGGACTTGCTGCAGATAGTGAATGCTTCAGCTACTACAACCTCTGCCCAGCAAGTACAGGTTTGTAGCGTCTCCAAGTTTGCAGAGCCTCTTCATTCTGTCCCCTTGGCTGCCCCTGTACAGCTTTGTAGTAAGTACAGAATGAATGCTCTGTTTTGCTTATTCAAAGAAAAAAATCAGCAAATGCTCAAATGCCATCCAGAAACAGCTTTGAGGTGATGACTTCAAGTCAAAAGAGAATGCTGTCTGTGACTGAACAAGGCGACAAACTGTGAGCAGACCAGAAATGGCACAAAATGCTACCATATAAGATGAAATATTGGCAGGAATATATTTTGGCGGTTGGACATCGTTGTTTGATAACTGATATATATATATATATATGTCTTGCCATAAGTGGTCATGGAGGAATTTGTGACTGACAGCTGTGTTCGTGGCTCACATTTCCCTAACTTACTGGTCTCCAACTACTGCATAGTGATGAAGAACTGCTGCAACAGTGCACAGCACGTGACCCGCGTGAACGTGACAATCCAGCTTCATCATAGCCTCACGACCTCATTCATAAGCACAACAGATGGCAAGCAGGGATTACCTACCATCTTGTGGCCTCATCCGCGTAACGTACCGCCACTTCACCACTAGATAGCTGATCCACGTGCCTGATGACTTCAACATATCCCGGTGGCCACATTAATGGTGGATTCTAAATTGGTGGTCGCTAAAAAATTCACAATCTGCCAAAATAATTCCCTGCCAATATTTCATCCCATATGACATTTTACAGGTTCTGAAAAACTGTATTTCATGGTCAATGTAATGTCTATCCAACATTGGCAAGAATTGTGTGACCCATATGACAAGTGCTATGTGGTATTCAAATGCAACATAATGACAACCTGAAAGAGAACCATTGCACTTTGATTTGTTTTAATTTTAGTTCTGCCAACAATCTGAACCTTTCAGTAGTACTTTATTTACAAATAATTGTCTCTACATTTTGTTAGCTATTGTCATAAATTTGGTAGCATTCATTATTTCATTGCCAAACAAAACTAAAATCATTATTTCTTTTGTATTTATCATGTATGCAAAAACATGCTGGTAAACACTGAACGTACCTAAGGCAGCTGTCCGATGTTAGTACAAACAGATGAATGTCTGCTTCACTAGATGGATGCCATCGAACCTGAAAAATCTGTCCATCTCCTCCAGCTGTAGCAAAGTACCTCTCACCAAGACAAAACGACCTACAATGTACCATAACAATTGTCAATACTGTATCAGAACACTTTTTTACAATACTTCTGTTGTGCAGAAACAAGATCTTGTTGTCAGTTTTAATGCACTAGTTTACTATTATGCTACGGTCAGCTATAATACTCAACCAGAATCTCTACGCAACGTCAAATTCATTCCAAGTGTCCTGTGGTTTCACATGAAGCGTAAAATTACTGGCAGTCAAGAAAATTGGTAAAAATTTCAGTATCAGTATGGCAAACCAAACAGTTGATATCAAAGTAAGAAATGATAGAGTGTCAAGATTATCAATATATCACCGTAATGTCATCCTAGACTCATACTCCTACAACGTAATATTTCAACACCATCTAACTAGTCTCGCGTAGCCAGACCCCTTTCCGCCTCGTCATCCTTCCGGGCGAAATGTAGAGTAGGTGTTGTTTCTAAGTGCTAAAGCCTAAACCCTTATCAAGAGTAAAGGACTAAACACCATGTACAGGGTGGACGACAGATGGCCGAATTCTCCATCACGTTCGTCTATTGGTCAGAATAACTTCATTTGCATCTGCGCTAATTGAGCAAAATACAGTCATACAGCTAGAGGACTACTATACCCTTAGTCTGGATATTCAGACCTCGGGTAATTACAGCGTACTTTACTGAATTTGGACAGCACCCAACTGCTAAGTAGAGCACTTAAATAAGAAAAATATTAATTTTCAAGTCGAGACTTAGGACAGTGACAATACCTGCATGTAACTCTCTCTTGCAGCTGTTTTGTGAGAGATGGCATCTCCATTATCCAAATTCTGGCTTGACATACCAAAGCCATGTATTTTCCCGTCTTGCTCATAATGAGCCTTTCTACCGGCGACAGTGGCAAGGGATTACACGAAAGTGTCTGAAATAAAGCACTGCAGCCATCAAACAGAATTAACAATCACATGAGAGACAAAGGAAAAGGAGAGAAACAGACAAATATCGAGGAGAGACGAAAAGACAGGCATCTTCGTCATTAATCAATATCTACCAATCTACATTTGAGGCGTGTGCAAAGACAGATAGAGCAGCTCATACCCGTACTCTTGGATGCTCACAATCGATGCGTAGCTCTTTCAAACTAACAGCTATCAGAGCAGCTTCTTCCTCGTCCCAAACATAAACATTTCCTCCAAATTCGACTAACAAATTCAAAGAACGGCTAAACTGCTGTCTTGAAAATTCCAAATTCTGTCTAGAAAATGCCATGTCTTGTCTCTTCAACTTCTTAAAGATGTCAAGAGATTGTACACTCTCTAGAAATTCATCAAAGCGATCGTCCATCTTGGTGGAGGACGAACCTATTTGATTTTAATATCCCGCGCACGTTAGGCCTATCGCGGGGGTGAAAGGCTTCTAGCGCGCTTGAGATGACGAACCAGCTTTGACGAGGAATGAAGGTATAGCTTTATAAATTTACGAGACTGATGGTTTTCAGCGTCTTTTGGTTAGGCTGTGAAAATTCGCGAGATCAACTCTTATCTTATGTGTCCTCTCTGTTCTGGATATCTCATTGATGCAGCTACAATCACCGAATGCTTGCACACATGTAGGTGGTATTGTGGAACCGCATTGATTGCTCTCATTTGGCTCTGTCCGTTTGCCCGAAACGCAGTGCTCGCTTTGTTTGTAGATGTACGTATACAATAAACAAATCTGTTTGTTTGTTTGTCTGTCTCTTGCTGTCTGTCAGAGATCTCTAGGAACCATGAGTCAGTGTGATTTAAGTCACGTGTTTATAAAATTTGTTTTAATTAAGCTTTTCTGTTTTGTAAAGTTTTCTCACTCTATTTTGGTTTTCACCCACTTGCGAATTAATGTTTGTACTGTAAGGTTTTATATGATGTATTCTATAAATTTTTGAGCTCAGAAGCATTCACAGATGAAACTAAACACAATCACTTTTGGGTTTAAGCTCTGGCCATGCATGGTTTATCATAGTCAAGCTATAGCCATTATTTAATATCCACATAGTCTTAGCTAAGAAGATAAATTGTGAAACAAATTAATAAAGTATCACAAAATTTAATGAAAGAGGCACATTTTAGTGGCATTTATAACCTAGAAAATAAGAATGGGTGCTCATTTTATTCTCACTTGTGTGAGCAAACAGTATGCTAATACAAAGTGCTACAAAGAACCTCCTGCAATTACTGTCAGCAAAATTGACATGTTGATATCTAAATTAAAATCATGATACGTGGACAGGAAGAGGCGTCTTTCTAATTACAACAGGTCTTTAGAAACCACAGTCACTATACTGTGTATAGCTAGTTATTGAGTCATTTTTATTTAGAACTGTCTCCAGGAGGCAGCAGTTCAGCTTTGTTATAGAGATCGTTCCAAGATAGAAAAAAGAGTGAGCGGCTGTTTGTGAGATCTACTAAACTGTTTGTTTGTACCGAGAACCGAGAGTGCATTGTACTCGAATTTTGTTATTACATTTATATTTATTTTATCTTATTTATAGCCCCGTTGACCAGATGTCTTAATCACTGTGGTGGAGACAACAATGTTATTACCCGAAGCGCGGAAGTGCTAGGGTACAGTAATGCTGGCGTAGACCATGGACTGGACGACTCGACACACTACCCATGCGCTCCTTGTCACAAGAGCGATGCGGCCAATTATCTAAGAGTTGAATGATAAACAGATGATTAGTGTTGTTATGTCAACAACGCAACACAGCTGTCTTGGCTTGTAGTGTCTAGTGATGTCCAAGTGACCTTGTATCTCATGATGCATTTGCATCCTTGTACACCTACTACGTTAGTAAGCTAGCAGCCAAGGGTATATAGCACCATAGCACTTTTCAGTTTCAATACTATACAATCTAATTTTACTTGCAAAATGACTCTTGGCATTCAGTTGAGATAGGGCACCTGTAGTACAAAAATGGTTCAATTTGTCCATAATTTATGTTACCCATCTGTCTGCATGTCTCTACTGGTATGATATGTCAACGTTCAAATTTGATTGCTACTGAGTAAGTTAGAGTAGTACATGTACTACTGCAGAATGCAGCAGCTGAGGTGTTAGCTGCATGTCTATCTAGACAGTCTTACTGCATCATTTCTGCTACTCTTCTTGTGCATTTAGTTTGTCGCAGTTGTATTGTCAGACATTTTCAGAAGAGCAAAGTTTGTCCAATTTGTTGGTTGAAAACACATGAAACACAACCACTATTCAATCTAAGGTGAGAGTCTAGTCTGTGTATGTCAGTAACTGAGTTCAAACTGGTTGAATCACAGTTTCCAGTTATAAAATGTCTTTAGCATATTGTTAACCTTTTACAATACGTTTGTGTAAGTTTTACATGTTGCAGACATAACAGTATGCTGCCGTTGATGTAGTTAATTAATTAATTATATGGCTGGCCATGGGATTGCCAGGCTACTAAAATTCACATTATGTAGACCTGATAGAGCAATGCAGGATATTGTCTACAAGCTAGTTCCCAACCTCAAGAAAAGTAAGCAAGTTAAAATCTAGAAGCCTGAATGCACATACTCATATTACATGTGCAGAGGAAGCCAGTGAAAAGAAAGCATTCTATGAGTCTCAGGGCCTTCCAATTCCAGGTCAGTCAGTGACTCAATGCGACTGTAATTATTTCATCTACTGTTTGGTCTAGATTATGAGTTGGAAAGCAGCAACTGTCACTCTGCATCTGGAACTGTGACAGAACGTCATTTCAATCGAGACGAAGAGCAAGTGACATTACAAGTTGAGCAGCACAAGTGTGTCACTAATGTTGCTAGTTTAAGTTTCATTCCAACATAGTTTCACAAGCATGCACACACACACACACACACACACACACACACACACACACACACACTTGCAACTTTACCGTACAGGAGAGTTGGAAGGGCATCAGCCCACACGGCCATGGCTGTACCAATTTTCAAACATGGACTTTTGCCAGTCTTCCATTATCGTGCTGTGTATACAAATATTTGAGATTATCAGGTTGCTAGAGAGGTGTCCAGTTCAGTAGGTGTTAGTGAGGAACAACTAAGACTATTCGGCAAGTTTTCATATGACCATGCCTACTTAGCAGGCACTAGGCTGGATCACTCTACATTTGCTTCTGATGCCTCTGCCATATTGCCAGAATAGTTCATGACACGGAAGCAGAAGGCTCTCCCTTCCCTGTTCAATCAGTTTGCATAAACCCGTATTTTGTTAATTGTCTTTGTTGCCGTTGTACTGTAGCTCATCTCTGAAATGCAGCTATGTGAAGGTATGACTCCAAATTGAATAAATTATTTATGAGATTACTGTATTCCAAATAGGTGAATTGCTTTTTCTATTTCATGTTGTCAATATAGCCACTGGATCGAAGATACCTTCGTTGCTCAGCTCAAACTACTATCGCTCATCTACGACAGCTTGTGACTAAAAAACTCCAGCTACCTCCACTCTACGATGTAAGCTAGGCCGGCTGCGCGTGCATGCGGACTTCGACTTTCAGGCAAACAGGAAAATTGACTGGGCTGTCAGGTACACAGTCTAGTAGAGACAGACACATGAACAGTAGACCGACAGACAGACAGAACAGACAGTCAGGTTTATTTAGTTGTCATCAATCTAAAATACAATATACTTCCTGCAAAATAAATATCCAAATCAGAACTCAAACTAGGATTAGTCATGAGCAGAACCCTGATTGTTTCTAAATTTGATCATTTGTTCTATAAGCAGAGCCCAAATAGCTTCAATAAATACAAAGTCGACTGCACCTTTTGATGGATCACAAGAAACCTTCTGTACCACTACGTTCTGAACTCCTCTTATTGTCTTTCTTGCTTTCATTTGCCATTTAGTCATAAAAATCAGCTTTAGGTCCACCATCCAAACTGCCTAACCCAAGAAGGATAATAAGTATAAGAATAACCCTTTTGGTAACATCTTTCAAATATAATAATGTTTGATTTTACTGCCTCTCATTTTCATGCTGCAAAGGAACTGACTTATATTTAGTAATGAAACCACCTCTGTGATGGAGGGGTTAGAGTAACATCATATTCTAAGACCATAACTGAAGAGAACCAACATACTAGCAGCGTGTGTCAATGCATGTACCCTTACATGTAATGCATGGTTATATCACCTGGTGGTGAGAATCTCGTACCTTTGGCTTCACCTTATTCAGTTCTACAAGATCAGTTGATGCTATGGGCAAACATTTGGAAATGAATCCAATCCATTGCAAGATACCAACGCTAGGAATTTTCTGAAGACAGAGAAATGGATGCTATATTTCTGTTCATATCTATAGAGTAGTTACCTGGTTGCTACTAAATACAAACTATTGATCTTTTATTTCTGAATAATTGGAAAACACAGTCTTTGTCTGGCTTTACACAACATTGAAACACTAAGATTCTTGTTTACAAGGCAGGAAAGGTGAAACGAAAGATGAAAGGTTTGTTTACTGATCTCTTTAGTCCTATAAATATGTATGATCTCTATATATGACAATCTTATTCCTTGGTGATAACAACCACTGATGTTGGGAATGGGTTCATTACCAACATGGCTGTTTCTGACTTTCATCTGGTGATGAATGAGAACATCACAAACCTTCTGCTATATCTACACATGGTAGTGTGTGCCCATGCATGACTCCTAATTTTTATTTCACCCTCTTGGTCAAGAGTTGCTGTGTAATTAGGAGTGCAGAAGCTGACTAAAAAACACCCATTCTTAACATGAAGCTAAACAAGGACACTTTTTGTTGTGCTTCAATGGGTGCACGTCTAGAGTGGACCTTGTATGAAGTCATGCTGTTCCCTTATTCCTGCAAAGATCTGATCCTCTGAACATTTTTCTATACTCATAGTCTTCTATCTCTGCATCACCTGATCACTTTGTCTTCTAAATGGAATTCCCTGTGGAAACTTGTTTCAAGAATGTGTCTGTATGCTCCCAAAATGAGCAACCCCATTTCCTGGATTGATGTCAAGTTAACAAAATATTTGAATTGATTGGTTGAATTAAGTCAGAACAGTTTAATCAATCATAGTCTGTCCAAGTGTTCTAAACCAATCATTCTAGTCAATGTTGCTCTTGTTTAGAAAGTTGGAAATAATAGCAGGTCTGCATGGACACATTCCCGAATAAATGATTTGACTTAATATGACGGACTATGAAGAGAACAAACTGAGGATTGGTGCAAAACTACGTTGCAAATGATCTAAATACACCAGCACAGTGGTATCAAGATGAAGATCTTGAAATGTTGTAAAAACTAACTGTAAGGCGAATAAGAAAAAACTAGCTTACACATGGGTCGCCCTGATAAACAAATGAACACCTACTTCCGATTATGATTTCACTACTTCTTTACCTTTGATACCAATCAAGGCAATTTAGTAGACTGACAGATGATGGTCGGAGGCAGACACCAATCATCAGTGCATTTCTTTGACATCAACCAGCTCAAACAGTGAAGCTGGTAGAGGTACTCTGATTGAGCAGAAGTAATCTTGGTGAAGCAAATAAACTAAACATCATGGTAGAAGCAAGCATGCACAATGCATTACCCTGTGCGGTAGTATTCACCATCACCCCATCACAGTGAGTATGTGCCATGTCTGCCTCCAATCGACCTCGACCAGCAAAAGGCTCGTCACGGAGCAGGAGCTGGTGGAGCTACAACATCAGTCAGTGGAGGGAAATGAATTCTAGAAAGCCTCTACAGGCTCCACTGGTTCAGCTAGTGGAATTCAATGAAATGTCCTCCAGTTCATAGCCTGGTCAATTTAGTTGACAGACACACAGCACAGGTAGGTGAGCAGACAGACTATCAAGGACATTGGCAGTTGGCTAAAAAACAGACAGATGATAGCACAAACAGTTGCACCATCACTATATTTACATCAATGTGTTGAGCCAATTCATTGCCCATTACAGTCAGACCTCGATCATTATTTCAACACCTGCTAATCCAATACCCTCACTTTCTGACCAAGGTACACATGAAACCAGTTTACATGGGTCACTGTTACCAATAATCCGACAATGGCGGTAGTCCAACAGAAAGCAGTGAGACAAACATGACTGGAAAAGGGGATCTGACTGTACTAGGTGGCCTTTGACAGTGCTGGAGCTCCATGTGCAACGTACTTTTTTCTTTATTAATTACGTCACTGACTCTAAATCATGCATCTAGAATATGTTTAAAATTAATACGACATTCTGTCACTTCTTAGCTGGAAGTCCTGTGCAATGATGAGGTGATGCACCACGACCAGATGTTGGGCTCTGTGTGGTTGACTCATTGGAAGCAAGTGTCTCCCATGCCAATATACTACAGAATTAAGAAGCAATGCCTTTACAGCTGAGAACTGAGATCGGTACTAGATACTAGTAATTAAACAATTTCCACTTACATCTAGGTGTGTAGTAATATCTATTAGGTTTATAACTGTGCCCTGAAAAAATAAAAATTATTACTGTGAGAGCTAGTGCTGGTCTAATTGCTTCACAGACGTTTTCAAAGACTTGGAGGCCGTTGTCAGAGTAGTCAAAGATACAAAAGGCTGTCTGCTATGTGGTAGTCCGGAATCTGAACGACTGATGGCTGCACAAAGATCTATAAGCCATTTCTGCAGGCACATCATACATATGTATGCATGCATGTACACATTCACACATACACACACACACACACACACACACACACACACACACACACACACACACACACACACACACACACACTTGACTTGCCTACAGCTGCCAGTGTCTGGCCACGCCGCCCCATATATAGGGGAGCTGAAAGATGAGCGCGTGCACACACACACACACACACACACACACACACACACACACACACACACACAAACACACTGTTGACCTGATGACGATGTTGCCGAGAGGAGATTTTGAGAACGACCTTCCAAGACATTGCAAACTAATGATCCTCGGATTATACCAGAAAGCTGAAGAAGACCAAGATAAGCAAAGGTTTCTTGTATAGCAAAGGTAAGGGAAAGAATAATATACGGTATTCATGTGCATGATGCTTGTCACGTGCACAATTCCAATGTGAGAGCATTAACACACGCATGCACACACACACACACACGCGCGCGCGCGCGCACACACTGAGCTCAACTCAGGAATCTAACATAATAAGCAGTGAGAAGTTAGATGTAGGATACGTGCTAATCTAGAGATAGGAACTGCATCAAGCCCTTTTGGCATGTCAGCTTGAGACTGAAGATAAAGTCTCCTACGAAGTTGATCAGAAGTCAATGGAAGAAGAGTTTCCAAAGCCTCAGTGAACTCAATCTCGTTTAAGAGACCAGAACGATGACCAGGATGCTGTAACAGCCGTGCTTCACACTGTACAAATGATCCCCAACTATCAGATTGTCTAAACTAAACAGTGACAATTTTCTTACTTCTACAATTCTTGGTTCTCTATGTTTGAGAAGGAGATAGATAATGTAATTTGCAATGAGATGGTTTGAAACACGATTCTCTGAGAAGGCCACAAATGACATTGTCATCTGCTCAACATCATCCTCCTGCACATCATAAATATCATACTTGATAATTCAACCCATTCATCCACAAACTGTATTGACAAACTGATAAGAAAGGATAAATTGCTGTAGCAAATGGCTTGAAGTCTTGTGCTGATTCCCATTCTACCAGCCTGATAAAATCACATAGCAGGAGCACGTAGCGGAATGAAGCAGCATCCAGGCGACCATTTAATATATCACCAAATAAGTGAATAGACTGCAACATGCAATAAATTCAAAGTTAATACAAGTTGATAGCTTAGTAAACCAAAGCGAACATACAAGACTTGATGGCAAATGTTTGATGACTCCGCATATCAAATCATGATATACCAATTGAGCAACATCAGGAATCAAGTAACGATTTACAAGAAATTCATGTAATGAATCCTGCAGTAAGACAACCATTAGTTCAATGTCACTGAAACTTACAGGATCTATTTACACAGTGTCATACGTAAGTGGCTCATTGTTCAATGATATGCAAAAAGTCTACTCAGCAAAACACTATAATGCAGGCAACATCAATCTGCAGCTGACATTACTCAACTGACCCTGTTGTGTGTCTGTCTGTCTGTCGTCTGTCTGGCTGTCAGCCTGTCTGTCTGCCTGTTTGCCTGTCTACCTATCTGTCTGTCTTTGTGCTTCCCTGGATCACCGACTGTGTATTCAATATCAACTTACCAGTATTGACATAGCATCCTCTGTATTTGATTCATCATCCCACAACATTGTTGCATAAAACTGATTTACCATTGAGAGAACACGTTCCTGATGACATATGTATAGAAACTGATTTAATTAACAGAAGATTAACAAAATTACATCAAAACCTCACTCGTTGTAGATCACGTGGAACTGCCCTCTCCAGCTTGCTGACTTGTTTCCAATAGTTCCACACACATGAGAAAGATGGTTCTGCCTAAACATACAGTATAGATTTTATATCCTAGTAGCTGGTATGAGTGTAGTGATACAATGTTAATTAATCAACTTAAGCTATTCATGAAGCTTGCACTGAAAAAGGAACTGTGCAATATTTCACATGTCTCTTTATGCATGAAGCAATACAAATTTCCTGTCCTTAGCTGCCTATTACTGCCTGTCTGCTGTCTGCTTGCCCAGATCGTTTGGGCATATATGCTTTAACATGATTGTTGGTCTGTCCTTGTGATCAAATTTGTCTATCTTCAAAAAGTTCTATGAGCAAAATCACAACAACAAATTTCTTTTCTATTTTTTGCTTTAAAATTTTGTGTGGGTATCTGCTGTCTGTCTGTCTATCTGTCTGTCTATCTGTCATGTCAATACGTACATTTCAACTACAGTGTACAAGCTAGTACAATAAAAATTTCCATCAGCAACTAAGTCTGGTCCTGTTACTAATAAGCAAACCTAAAGCCCCTACATAATCACTCACTACGGACTTACAAGATTACAAAAAAATACTTTACAACAAATTTACAAATCAACATTTCTAAATTTAGCTTCTGATAAAATCATAGCTAGTTTCCTGGTGATCAAACTTGTATTACAACATTGTAACTTTACAAAAAAACCTTCTCCATTAAGCCTTAAACTACGCAAAGATGGTCCGTCCATTAGACCTTCAGGTAGTCCATGGCTCTTTCACTCCAGCGGCCGAAATGTTCAAACACTAGAGGCACTACAGTTGAAGAGTATCCACCAGGTAGTCTTTCTTCTTTGTATTTTTGTTCACTTAATTAATTTTTTCTCTCCTCTGAGCTGCACTCCCAGCAGTTGTAGCTGCACAAGGTAAGGTAGCTGAAACCCAGGAATGGCTATAGTGCCACATCCAACTCCATACTTGATCTTGCAATTGTCTGAGAATCAAGAATGAGGATATCTGGTTGCTTGTTGAACTCGTGTATCTATCTCTAGACTCACCTTTGTGAGATATATGAGGTGAAGTCAAGCATTCAGACCACACGGTGAGCCATCATTAATTGAATCATGGGTCCACACTGGACCACCTCCAGTCTTTACATTTCAAAAAAATGGAATCCATCTGCCCTTGACCCACCCAGTACCCAGCTAGGATAACATACAGGTACTTAGGCCAATCTCATTAGAAAGCAGCCAAAGTAACCTTAGAAGGTGATGGTCCAAACCTTCTTCAAAAATGTTATGTCACTGGGCCATGCTCCTTTACATTGCAAACAACAAGCATGGACCACAGTTTTAAGAAGACCTATCAATTCAGACTATTTATTGCACGTTGCAGCTGGCATTTTTCAGTCTGTGTTCAAGTTTCTTCGTGTTAGATGCCATGTCTTCATCAAGTGATTGCTGCAACTGATATTCAATGCATCCCTTCGGAATCCTAATTACACTAAAGTGTTGACATGGATTTTCAAAATAAGAAGCATTTATAGGTACGGTCTTCAGTAAATGACCCCAACTGAATAATAACGCAAAACAAGAGATACCTTCCATGATGCCATTCCAAAACCACCACAAAGTTTGCATGCTCCCATTGTTTAGGTGTCACCTCTGGATTTCCAATCATGCAGTGCTGTAAAGCATTTTTAGTAACTTGGCCACAGAGAATAGCAGCAACTTGCAAGCTAGCTGGACAAACTCCTTCAGCCCAATGTTTGAGAGAGTATATATGGCAGTGTCTTATAAAAGTGTAGCAAAAATTCAAATCAGGCACCTGCTGGTAAAAAATTGTTGTCAAACTTGGCATCTTTTAGACAAACATTAGAGACATACTATTCCTGATTTCCAATAAGAACACTATTCAATGGATGTAACAAATAACATGCATCTGCAACTGTTGATGGAAATGAACAATATACATCTAACACATCAGATCTCAAATCTAATGTAATCCTTCCCAAATTGTCCATTTAAGAACGTAAATGCAAATACACGTACCATACCTAATGATAAACCAAGAAAAGACATCATCAAGACATGTCAGGACAACAACATAATGAAATTAAATGTAGACTGTAAATTCATTAAATGCCTTGAAATGGACTCCGTCCAGAGTACATTTCAATCACATGGTAATACCTAGAAATGATGACAACAGCTGTCCTCAAGATCTGGGCTCTGCATGTGGACAGAATTGAAGACATCTTTGGCACCCTTCAATCCCTGTTCTCCTCAAGCAACAACTAGACGTACGTCGTACATTATAAAAATACTATCTATGCATCCTTCTGTAGCTACTCTATTTTGAATAGATGAGAAACAATCTGAAAATTGATCGTTTTCGCCTGAGAACAGATGGTCTTAGCAGTGATCAGCCTCAGAACTTCTCCAACTGCAATGGGTCTGACATCCTCCTGCCTACCTGTCTGGCTGTTTGGCCAAGTCCATTAGTTCTATGACTTTGTTGTTTGCAAGGACTGGTTTGCTTTCACAAATTCCTAGCATATATGTACAAGTAGCTATAGAGTCTATATGAGAATAAAGTATCTGTCTCTCTGTCTGCCTCCCTGTCCGTCTGTCTGTCGATGGTAGTATATTTCAAACATATGACTGTCCGTCTGTCTGTCGATGGTAGCATATTTCAAACATGACTGTCTGCATGTCTGTCTGTCTGTCAATACATATATTTTCCATTTAAATCAAACATTTACATCATATAAGCAACCTAGCACTAACACAACAGAGCTCTCTGTCTGTCTGTCATAATCACATATTTCTTAGATCAAACTAATACACGTTTCTGCAATAAAATTAAAAAGGCTACAACTAAAATGGAAATGTCTATAAATCACTAATGCAAGAAAGTTAATGTGGGAAGACCTGAGTGTTGAAAGTCATGAGCTTCTCAGGTCCACCGCATAGTCCGGACAGTTTCTTTAAAATCACTTGTGCATTGCACCTTTGTAGCTGGATGGAAAAGCATTTTCTCCAATAGTCCAAAAATTCTGGAGCATTCGGTCTTAAAGTTTCGTCTGATCACTGGTTGGATAGATTTTTCAAGAACTTTCTTCCTTGCTCTCCCCATGTACTGAAGTGCTCGAGAACTAATGGGATAACGTTGGATGTTGAGCCTCCAGGCAGCTTGGGCCAGTCATATTTAGCCTTCTTTCTGGCATCCCTTAGAGAAGCCACAGCTCCAATCTTTTCAGCAGCACTAGGATAAATTTCCAGCTCCATGAGATGTCAAAGTCAAAGATGCCAAAGAGATGTCAAAGTCAATGTTAGATCCTAGGTTGACATCAAACATAACAATGTCAGACTTGCATTCGGAATCAACATATGTTCCAAAGTTCACGGCAGTGGTGAATGCTAAGGCTCCTTAGGTAATCAGACCAAACACCTGCAATAGACTCATGTGACCAGACAGACCCTCATCCTGTCTTGCAGGTGAGGAGATGGCATCCACTTTCATCTAATGTTGCACCACAGTTCTGTCTGTCTGTCTGTCTGTCTGTCTGTCTGTCTGTCTGTCTGTATGTATGTATGTATGTATGTATGTATGTCTGTCTGTCTGTCAATGGTAGTATATTTTCATAAATGAAGTTAGATACAATAGCAAGCAAAGGCCAAGTACAGTTCACATTGTCCTACTGCTAACAAAGTGCAAATTAAGTAAAGTAAAGGGACATAGATGTCCCTGTTCAACAAAAACTAGCTTATATGTCAGAGATGTTGCCTGGGAATGCCTGTACAAGCTGGATGTCTTCTGCAGGAACACTCTTGCATTGTTTTTCTGAAGCTGGATGGCCATTCTCTTTCTCCAGTAGTCTTTAAATTCTGCCCTGTCCGGTTTTCCACATTCATCCCTGGATCTCATTGACAGTTGATCAAGGTAGGCTTCAGCCTGCTTTCCCCATTGACCGAAGTGCTCCATAACCAATGGAACTACTTGAACTGACATACCTCCAGGGTATGTTTCTTTGGCATAACGAGACTTCTTCCGTTCCTCGCATCTACAAGCTGCAGCTCCATCAGTGGTGGCAGAAGTTGAAAATATGTCAGAACTCCAGGAGTGAGCCATTGCAACATCAAGCTCTACATTAGAGCCAGCCCCTGTGTCAAAAACTGAAATGTCAGGACGACTGTCAGAGGTGGAGTATCTGTCCTTTGGTTCTTTGCGATGGTGGATTTTGAGATGACTTAGACAGTCAGACCACACAGACATGATGCAATTATGTGTCCAAACTGGTCCTCCCCTGTCTTGCAAGTGATCTGATGATAACAACTAGTGTCGGTTATGGATCTACCACAGTTACAAATCTGAATGTCGTCACTGTATGGTAAAGGAAGACCAAGCCTCATGAGAGCCGCCAAGCAAAATTTGCATGAACTGAGTGTGGACTCTATTGTTGCTGGTATTGCAGATAACCAAGAACCCGTGCCTTTACCTTGCACAGATCAAAATTTTGCCTCATCTCTAAGGGTGGTAGCATTTTCCAGCCATTTAGCTGCTTCTGCCTTGCTTCTTTACGTTGTTAGCTTATGCTGAAGCTTTCTTGGTGACGACAACATGTCTAACAAAGATTGAGATTCTAGCAGGATTGAGTGGAGAATGTGAGAAATAGAACTTGCTGGTTGTGATGCTGATATGATTGTCTGTCTGTCTGTCTGTCTGTCTGTCTGTCTGTCTGTCCACTACATCTTTCCATAAGCTCATTTCATCTTATTACCTACTAATAATGACAAAGCAATAATGTCACAGTTCTATACATATCATGGCATACTCTTCATAAAGCAAGCAAATCACATACCATAACAGGATGCATCTTTGCCAACTCATTCCTACTTGACAAATCATCAGAGCAAGATTGTGAGAGGGTCCGAGTACTAGAGATTCTCTTTTGCCGTGGTTGCTTCTGTTTGGTCACACGATCTTGTGTTTGATCAACACACTTACTTAATTGAGTCATTTCAGCTGTTATCTCACCAATCCTACTGACAAACTGCTGTCCAGCAGAAGACAGCTAAAACAAAGGATTGGCTAATAATAAATACTAACACAAAACAAATTAATCAACCACCAATTCAATTGTGTCCTTGCTAAACTGAGAGATTGTATCCAAATGCAACAATGGAAGCCGATGATCTTCTAATTGCAGGTCATACTCTGATCAATAAATGCAGATAGAATTAAAAACTTCTAATACACAAACGACTGCATTAATTGCTACAATACAAGCTAGCCATAACTAAAACTTGTAGTCATAGTACAGTTGCTGTATACTAGATTTGAACACCAATCAATACCTATCAATACTTATTGATTCTAAATCCATATTAAAATTGCTTGAAATTCACTTGACCACAGGCACTGACACTCCATGCTATTATTCTTAGCAATACCATTGGCTTAGCCTGGCAGTTGAAACATACTCTTCAAGGAGGGTAATTTGGTGTTTGACAGCAAGGTTCTTGCTTTTCATGTTGACATCTGAAAACGACTTTTAAAATAGCAAACAAGTAAGCACGTAGGCAAACACACATTTGCAATTGTCCACAAGCATATTAACATTCATGGACAACCATCTGGTCATATATGTCATGCTTATTATATTGAAAGGATATGTTTGACTCTGCAGCACGTTCCCAATAAAATTGTCCCATCTAAGCAACTTCCTTATATCAAGCAATGATCTGCATGGATGAGATTAAAGTGCACTGTAGCGTTTGTTTTTTATTTATAACCTGACGTTGCACTCATTAAAATTAATGGGTAACAAATGACACAAAACATTTGGTTCCTGAGAATTTCAAGAATCCCACCAAACACTGCATTTCAATCAAATTCCAATAGATCTAGCAGGATCTCTTGCTTGAAGAAAAAGTTGTATGGCTTCCTCAAAGGCATACATGAGGCAAATGTTTCTTTACACTGCCTGAATACTGTTTCACCACATAACGTCTCAAGGTGTGAAATGTGTATCAGTATAGTGAATGTTGTTCTCTTGAACAGGTGTCAAACCTACAGCATGTACACGTACACACTCTTAAACCACGGACAAAAAGTCTTTAATTAACAAATAAATGCCGCCCTTGTAAATGCTGCATTTGGAACTCTAGCTAAAAATAAAATAAATGCCATGGCATTTAATTGAAGAAATATGGTAATACTGGCTGAACAACAAGGCAATATATACATGTATAAGCTAAAACATGCACATGTACATTTAGCCATGAGTCCATCATACCCTCTATTATGACATTCTGCAGTTCCAACAGTTGATGTTTCAAAGAAACTCCCAATTGCAGAGTGTGTATGGTCTGTTCCTTAATTAACAAATAGCAGTTAAAAGTAGTTGAAAATAATATATGACCATCAATTTAATAAAAGTTTATAAACAATTTGTATATTCTGTTATGCTCATGTCAATCAAACAACAAAATTCCTAACTGCATTAATTTACCATTAGTACTTTATCTAACTGCCAAAACAGTTTTATACTAGCAGGTACTTGACTAAAGTATAGTCACTTGTGTTCACATTTTTTCTGCCCTTTCTCTCTTTCCTGCCCCTCCCCTCCTCCTTCTCCATGTTTCCCCTTTCTCCCTTTCCTCTTTCATTGTCCTCTTTCTCACTTGTCCTGTTTACTCTTGTCCACCTGTTCACCTCGATATCATATGTGTGTCCACACATGTGCCCACACTCATGCATGCATTGCATACAAATGTGTATGAGCATATGTCCAAAGTAGTTCGGTCAGATTGTGACCAATGTTCCCAACTTGATATTTAAACTAGTGCATTTTTGGATAAGTGAGTTAAATGTCAGGAGGAGTTAAGAACACTGTTATCAATATTACAAAATCTCTCAAGTATGTAAGAAGGCAGGTAAATACAGACACAAAGTAAATTAAAAGTTGCTATCATTGTTTACCTACAATCTAATTACATAAACAGGAAGAACAGACAACCCCAGATTCCATGCACCCAAAGCAAAAGTCGTGCTAATACTCCACCTGAGAATGCAGACTATACATGTACATTCATTTTATTAGTGTAAACTTATGTACTATTTTCACAACTTCTAAAGACTGGTGTATAGAGAGAACAAACTCAGCATCCACAAGCAACACCATAACTCGTACAAGAATTCAGAACAATGAACTGCATGCACAACAGCAACTACAAATACAAATAATGTAATAATGCTATGTGTCTAACCAGTTCTGAAACTTTTCCACTGTTGTTTCTTTCTAAAGCACTTGAACCTGCAAATGCTAATATAATCCCAGTAAGACAATTTAAGACTTAAGACAACAAAAAGTTTAGCAAGTACATACATTGTTCCAGCTCATCATACCCAGCCTTATATTTGCGCAGCATATCTAACTCGATAGCCAACGTGCCATATGAACTCTGCATATAAGTAAAATTTCTTTATTATCATATAAACAGAATTAATTAAACTAAACTACAATATTTAATTCACCTTCATTTGGTTCATTCTTGACTCCATGTCCATGGCCATTCTTTGCTGTGCTCGTTGATGCTGACCAACCACTTTAGAGAGCCTTGACAAAATTAAACAGCTGCAATGACTGTATTTTGATATAGATAGCATACATAGAACCACATGGTTTGGGAATAAAAGTTAGCATTAGTGCAACAACAAATAGCTTCTATAGTTGTGTGTACATGCAAACACTTCAGAGCTTATATATTTTAAGAGCAACAGCTAAAGTTCATTAGAAAGGTCACATAACTACCTTGCTATGTCAATGAATGTATCAAATTGTAATAATACATGCTTGCTCATTCTTCGCTGTGCAAGCAAACAGAAATTCTGATCCAAATGACTGTCTGCAGTAATCAGTTGTCCACGTTTGTTAGTTCAATAAATAGTCATACTACTGTAGGCGTAAAAGTGCATGCATATATCAATGAATAACGATATATAAGTCAATACTGTTTCCATAACTATAATCATAAAGTACTATATAATGAAACGTATCAATTATTTACACTCATAAAATGAAACAATATTTTTAAAATCCGTTAATTCCTAATGGCTGTTCTTAATGGAGAAGCGAAAAGCAGTTCACATACCATATGTGAACATTGCTTTCATAGAAACACTTACAGTAATGATGTCACATGATGCGTTTTGCAAAACTCATCTAAAATCATGCAGCGACAAAAGTGCACTCTACAGCAAATCAACAACAAAATTTTCAACTTAAATTCATTGTTAATTGATATGTAGCCCTTCACTATTAAATCAACAAACCGTTTATTTTCATCCATCAACTTCTTTGCCTCAATCTTCATAGTGTCAGCAGTTTTCTGATGGCTCTTCGTTTCTTTACTCAACATCTCTATTTTCTTCTGTGCATCTTGCAGTTCAACTTCTCTCATTGTCAACCTTACAATTTATTATTATTTTACATGTCAGTGCTACAGCAACTGCTAATAAAATTCTGCTGACCTGTTTTCTAACTTCTTTATTTTATCTTCCAGTAAAAGACATGCCTCATTTCTAAAAGTACATTTCACGGTAAGTGATACATTATTTTTGCACCCAACATGTATAGACATACACAGTACATGTGCATAATTTATTCATTGCACAAGCAAAACAACAATGTTTGTATCTCAGCATAATTCAAATCTCTCAGAAATCTAACATTTTCCGATTTTAGTGCTTAGCTAGCATAAGAAAACAAAACGTTGCACTGTGCACTTTGTTGAGCTTTCTTTTAAAATTACTCAGTTTCTGATGTGACAAAACAACAAGTGTGAAACACTAAAAATAACACTGAGAATTCTGTCAAGCCATGACACCTCTTTCTCTTCACTTTTGAAGTAAATCTAAAAAATAAGTACAGCTACAATTGCCTATCAAAGAAAAGATAAACAAATGTAAACTTACATGTAATTGCTAAAGATATTAGAGCAATTATATTTCCTTAACTTAACCATGTTGCATAAATACATAGCAATTATTTTATTGAGATAGAAATCCAGTTCTACATGTCTTATATACGCCTTAAAAAACTACAAGCATGCAATGCAACATTTACAATTTCTGTTGATTGACCAAGTAACATAATGTTCGAACTAAATTTCATCTACTTTTGAGTATCTACTAGGTTTGTATAGGCAGTCTCATCAGATGGAGTAATGATGCTCGTCAGTCACCACCCAAATTCCTATTCACAGTCTTCTCCATAAAAGTTGACATTGCAAACTCTCAAAACTAGATTACCTATAATACTAACTACCTTTGCTGATCCGACCTCTGAACCAGAACAAAATATGGAAGCCTTTGTACAGCAGAGTTTGATGATTCAGTGTGAGCCTGAAATGCTGTTAGTTCTGTACTATAGACAGCCTCTGTACAAATTAAGACGAGATGACAACTATGACAATACAAAGCATATAATGTCATACCAAACAGCTCATCTCTTATCATTTTGAAGACATTCTGGTACATTCCAAGTTGAGGAATCAGTTCGTCTGCAGAAATAATGTCAATGTTATTTCTTCTGTTTGGGTTATAAGTATCTCTCTATACATATGGAAATAGTATCGTTGGCTAAAATTAATATACTGAACACTTTCAAGTTGCATGATAAAAAAATTGGCAAACACACAACAGCCTAATAGCTTAATTAAACCAATTACAAGCTTAATTAATGAAAGCAAAAGCCAGGGAAGAAAGAAAAAGGAAAGTCACTGTTACAATTAATTACTAATAATAAATTTTACTATAACAACTTTATTGATATCAATAGCTTTAAAACTACTACAACACTGGCAACACACTGTTACAACAATTGTGATTAAAAGAAACTATGTCAAGTAAAAAAACAACAAGAAAAAGACTTAGTGAGTGAGCTCAAGACTGCACAATGTCCACCATGTCTAATTTAAGCGGACAATGTAGTTTTGATCTTGTCTCTCAAACACTCAGAATTAGCTTCTTTGCCCATCCCTCCAGTTGAAGAAACTACTAGTGGAGTAAAGCTTCCTCCTTCAATCTCTGTAACTCTTTCGCCGTATGCACATCGCTTTTCTTGTTCGTGGTTCCTGTATACTTGTTGGAGGTTGGTATGTCGATAACTTGACGTGTTATGATAGAAGACCCTAATGTCGAACAATGCGCATTCACCTCTTTGCCAAACTCCACGTGCAGATACGTCTAGTTGTGCTTCATCATCAGAATTTGTACGCCACTGAAGACTTTCTCCAGAAAGGAGATGAAGATGAGGCTCTACAGCAACATCTGAGTAGATTTCAGATAGCAAATCTGCTGTGATGTCCCTTACCTTGTTTTGTCTTAACGTTGAAAAACCACCTTTAGGGCAAATCATTGCATGATCAATTCCAAACGTTGACCCACAAGGGCAGTGCAATGGACTTCTTTCAATGGCCATCCATATCTCAGACATATAGCATCCCGAAAATCAGCTATATGCAAGTGGAAATCCATGTTGCTGAATAGGTAGTACAGTTAACCAACTAGATGCTTCTTTCTCCGTTGCCAGCTCTATAGATCTCCTAGTGGACAGAGAAGCTGTCTCTTGCAGATTTTCCAGAATGTTTTTGTTGTTCTGCTTGTTTCCTATTTTTAAGACTCTGTTTGTCTGATAGAGTCATTGGTAATTGAATGAGATTGCTCTTGGGCTACTTTCAAGGCTGCAAGAGCAGATATTTGAGTTGATGCATGAAATTGCCAATCAGCTATTTGTGTAGGATCACCAATGTTCAGACCACCATGTCAACATGGCAGTGACAATAGTTTCCTTATATCATTACTGAATGCTACTTGACTAGTCAAGGCCGGAAGAAAGTGTTGAGGAATAGCTGTCTCAAGTGGAGCTAAAAGATGGGAAATGCCTTGAACTGTGTGAAGCAAATAGCTCCATTTACCACTTAGGCCATGCGTAAATGCTGAGGAAGCAACATCAGGTTGTGTTGTAGCAATTTCGGATAGATTTATGACTTGCTTTACCTACTTAGCAACATGTCTCTAACATACTAGTGGTATAACCACTTTCTCCCACAATCAACCAGGATTTGTTTGGGTTTGCAAAGTACCCAAACTGTCGTCCATTCTCAATAAGATTATCCCACCATTTACGCACGCTTGTAATAAAGCCAGCTCCTGTAGCATCATCTGCATACCAGACTTGCTTGCATATGTCATCAATTTTAGAAATCAAGGGCAAAGTACCGATGGCATACATGGCCAATGGCTAAAGGATCTCCCTGTGTGGTGCCTTCTATTGAAACAACAACTTCGCCTCCAAGAACATACATCATGACTCCTGTTCGGTATGTGTTATCTCAGTCATATAGCATCCAGAAAATCAGCTTTAGGCAAGTGGAAATCATGTTGCTGAATAGGTACTACAGTCAACAAACTAGATGCTTCTTTTTCCATTGCCAGCTCTATAGATCTTAATGGACAGTAAATAATAATAATAACAGTGGCTTAGTGGTTAGCGACAATGTCTACCACTCCATGGTTTGGGGGTTCAAACCCCGGCGACGACAGCAATTATGAAACTTGTCTGTCTTTCTTTCTCATGTTTCAGTCATTGGGGAGTTTCTGTGGTCTGGCAAATGGTCCGTTGATGATGACGTTCAGCGTTTTCCTGATGGTCATTGATATTCACTAGACATGCTGTTCTGAGTTCCCGGTCACCGTAATGCCTGCAATCTATATTGAATTGGCTAGTCATTGATCACCGTGTGGACTACACAAAAACATGTACCCTGCTGGGCTCACCTGCTGGGTTGGTGGGCACCTAGATGGGGGTAAAGACCCCACTTGCCCATTATGGAGGGGCATAACAACACATAATAATAATAATAATAATAATAATAATAATAATACGCCGTGGCTTAGTGGTTAGCGACAATGGCTACCACTCCATGGTTTGGGGGTTCAAACCCCAGTGACGACAGTAAATTGTGAAACTTGTCTGTCTTTCTTTCTCATGTTTCTCTAGCTTTATCCATGAGACTATGACTCGTTTCAGTTGTTGGGGAGTTTCTGTGGTCTGGCGAACGGTCCGTTGACGATGACGTCCAGTGCTTTCCTGGTGGTTGTTGATATCCACTAGGCGTGCTGTATCGAGTACACGGTCACCGTAATGCCTGCAATCTATATCGAATTGGCTAGTCATTGATCGCCGTATGGACTACACGGAAACATGTACCCCACTGGGCTCACCTGCCGGGTTGGTGGGCGCCCAGATGGGGGTAAAGACCCCACCTGCCCATTATGGAGGGGCATAACGACACATAATAGTCACCGTCGTGGCTTAGTGGTTAGCGACAATGACTACCACTCCATGGTTTGGGGGTTCAAACCCCAGTGACGATAGTAAATTATGAAACTTGTCTGTCTTTCTCTCTCATGTTTCTCTAGCTTTATCCATGAGACTATGACTTGTTTCAGTCGTTGGGGAGTTTCTGTGGTCTGGCGAACGGTCCGTTGACGATGACGTTCAGTGCTTTCCTGGTGGTCGTTGATATCCACTAGGCGTGCTGTCCACGAGTTTGCGGTCACTGTAATGCCTGCAATCTATATCGAATTGGCTAGTCATTGATCGCCGTATGGACTGCACGGAAACATGTACCCTGCTGGGCTCACCTGCCGGGTTGGTGGGCGCCCAGATGGGGGTAAAGACCCCACTTGCCCATTATGAAGGGGCATAACGACACATAATAATAGTGGATGAGAGTAACGGTATTCAGCACAGCATGATGCGGGAGAGATTCCGTCGTGAGTACTTCCGCAGAGTGAAGGTGGTTCTCCGAACTGAGTTGTATGGTCAGAACAAGATTCTAGCCATCAATGGGTTTGCACTACCGGTCCTCACTTACGGTTTTCGCGTCATTCATTGGGGTGCACGGACCTGCAGCAGCTCGATCAACGGACCAGAAAGCTCCTCTCTATGCATGGTGTCCACCATCCTGCTGCAGACGTTGACCAACTGTACGCTCCTTGCAGTGATGGGGGTAGGGGGTTACAACAGATTGAGTCGACATATCAATCTTGTATTGTGAGGCTGAACTGTTACCTTGCTGACAGTTCTGATCCTTTCATGCAGATGATACGGGAGTGTGACTCTGGAAAATCTTTACACTCGATCAAGCACATGGCTTGTCGCTTTACTGCACAGCTGCAGAGGAGTCTTGCTTCGGACGACAAGTCGCAGAACTTACACAGGAATGCATCCATCTCGATTGAAGGTGGCTTCGAGCAAGCGCCTGAAACAGATGCGAAACATTACCGTATGTGTTGCAGTTCTCTTCGTGTGCAGTCCTGGAGCGGGAAGCCTATGCACGGGCAGTATCGCCGTCTCACTGAGCAACCACCTGTGGACATGAAAGAGACCTACGGATGGATACAGGCAGCGAATCTTCCTGCTGCAACTGAGGGACTGGTTGATGCTGCTCAAGACTAAGCTCTTTGGACTCGGTACTATGAGCACAAGATTCTACATCGTGATGTCAGTCCTACTTGCCGCATGTGCAGTGTAGGCCTGGAAACAGTCGACCACATTGTGGCAGGCTGTAGTGCTTTGGCACCGATGGACTACACCGATCGACACAATCAGGTGGCCTCCATCATTCACTGGGATGTTTGTCGCCATTTTGGGGTTCCAGTGGAGAGCAGATGGTACCGGCATCATCCTGCTAGGCTTGTAGAGACGGATGACATTACTATGATGTGGGATACCACCTTCCCCACTGCCAGGAAGATCAAAGCCAATCGTCCAGACATCTGTCTCAGAAATAGGAAGACAAACACTTGTCTTCTTATTGATATCAGCTGTCCTGCTGATGGCAACATTGGCAAGAAACATGCTGAGAAGTTGGCAAAGTACAGCGACTTGCGAGTGAAGATAAGCCGCATGTGGCATTGTCGAACACCGGTGGTTCAGGTGGTCTTGGGAGCTTTGGGCGCAGTGCACGCAGGTATTGCACGGTGACTGGACATTATTCCAGGTCATCACAACCTGCAGCACTTACACAAAACAGTGCTTCTGGGATCAACTCGGATCCTTCGTAAAGTCATGTCTTCTTTCTAGACAGCCGTGATGGTCTAAGTACTTCTGAAGCAGGGTTTGCTTCCGGTACTTGTAATAGACTTTACAAACCAGACTGATCTGGTTGAGCACGACATAATATATTTTCTCTCACACTAGAACATATTTAGCGCAGTTCCCTCGTGGGCAACAAACAAAACAACATTAACCTAAACACACTAAGAACTACAGCAACAAAACAGTTACTTTAAATATTCTTTTAATTAAGGAAGTATAATGCCAAGCAAAAACGTTTGTGTTAGTACTGATCTTATCCATGTGCATTTCTCTCTAGGTAACAGCCAGCCCAGACATTCTATTAAACTGTTACAGAGTCTACGGCTCTCTTCATAAAGAGAATCTGTTGTCTTCGTATTATCACTGCGCATTTCTCAAACCATTCTGGCATTCTCTCTCTAATTGATTCACTTTGTGCCATGCCCAATACTCGTCTGATGCCTTTCCAATATGTGGCATACGTAACTATTAATCAGTTTTATGACTGACACTTTACTAATGTCCCATAGATGACTTCCATATGCGAGTACGAGGAATAACTAAACATCAATATCTTAGACCACACTTTGTCTGATGTGCAATATCCACCCAATCTAGATATAATATAATTAACAGCTCCATAATACTTCTGAATTCTTTTCTTTATAGTCAGATCTCGACCCGATGCGTGTAACTCAACACCCAAATGACGTATTGACAAATGACATTTTAACTCACTGTCTCCAATAAAGGTATTGTTCTTCCTAGCAAATACAATTGCAGAGCTTTTTCTTGAGGCTTAATTGGTGGTCCTGGATGAATGAAGAGCAACTATCCAGCATGCTCTGTAATCCCGAAACAGTTGGCGATAACAAAGATTTCGTCCGCATATACCAGACATCCTACAAAAAGACGGTGAAGATAAGCTTCTTCTCCAGACTTTTCCAATGAAACTATGAGATCGTCTAGGTACACATCAAATAGTATTGGTGACAAAACACTGCCTTGTCTCAACCCATTCCTGCTTCCAATTGGTTCCGAAACTCCATCTTATTCTAAGACTTTGATTTGCATACCATGAAAATAGCAGTCTCACAAAATAGGTTGGGCAATCTCGATCCAACAATTTCTGACACAACTATAATATGCCACTGTCGTACGCTTTGAACAGACTCAATGCAGCAGAATACATCGCCTGATTTCTGGCCATTAAAGAGACAGTAATTCACTGAACCGTTACAAACAAACGAACAGTCCGAACAACTATGCCATCTTTTAAAACAAAATTGCTGGACTCTGGATCCCAGAACACCTTGGCACCTATCTAAAAGAATATATTCCAGCACCTTGAACACCACTGACAAAATGGCAATACGTGTACCATGATAGTTATCTTCACTTTGTCATGTCCCCATGTTTGTCTTTGACAATGGGTACAATGTGTGATTCAAGAAATTGGTGCGGTAAGAACGAGTGTGAAGAAACAGTGCCACACTCAGATGAATACATAGATATGATCCACCATGTCTAAGATGCTCTGGTTGTACACCATCAGGACCATTACTTTTCTGCAATTTAAGAGACTCAATGGCGTTCTCTACCTCTCTAGGATGAACTTCAACACACCACCATAGATATCTCTCTGTCCTCATCCTGGATTGTGAAGCCTCTTCAATTTCAAACATCTATTTTTCACGTTCCACGTTTTCCAAAGATTCACTGTTAATGCCACTATATGGCGTCTCCAAAGATCCAGTATTGATTCATCAGTAGTGCACTCTTACTCTAAGTGTGGTATTTGAACAATAATGTTCGGTCAAACAGTAGACTGACTAGACATGCAAGAAATCAAACAAACAGATAGACAGACAGAAGTATCAGAGACAGGATAGCAAATACCGCTCATACATCCTACTTTTACTGTTTCTTGTAATTTAGGGACCCTTATGGTCATTGCTAGATTTGTAAATAGCCCTAGATTCGGTAGTTATAGCTTGCATTGTAGACAATCCTAATGCAGTTCATCTTTCTTACACACACACACACACAACACACACACACACACACACACACACACACACACACACACACACACACACACACACACACACTGATACATACAATGTAACATACGTGTACATATATACAAAGTAGTGATAAAGACAAACAGACAGCTGCAGATAGACAGACAGTCTGCTCAACATGTACGTCTAGTTATGACAGGCATATACAACATACACTTAGGCATAACGAAATAACCTAGAAGATGAAAACAAATGTTCGCCCTCTCTTCTGTTGCAACCTTGCCACTTTGACTTTTATCCAATAATGCAACTTCATACTGAACAGCTGTAGATTGAAGAACCAACGGTGACGTGCATCAAGTAAGCTCTCATCTATCATACCAAGAGAACGTCCAAACGATTGCTTCCCTTTCGTTGCCATAATGAGCGACTCGCCAAGCGCGCTCCGTCAGTGTATAGACTGTTGCATCGCGACCTGAGAGCTTAGCGTACGCTAGGTTCGACAGCTGGTTTTGCGTACTATGTATTGGTGGTATATGATACGCCTTGACTAATGGGAAATGTAACCGATTGTTTGAATCCTTCGCAGGCCTCTGATGAAGACAGTACGCCTGACTTAGAGACACGAAGACGACTACAAGATGAAGCTGCCAGAAAAAGACAAGAAGAGCATAGTTCGCGAGGAATCAAAGATCCGGAGAGAGTGAAACGGCAGCAGGAAAAAGACAGAGTTGTGGCAGAAGCACCATCGAGGAAACGAGAAGATGGAGTAAAATGGCAAGTTGGGTAGCGATGGTTTATCTTGTCTGGCGTGACTATACCCTAGCGTATAACTTGAATACTCGATTACTCAATAGATTACAATTATAAATATCGATTATCGTGTATAGAAATTAACTTCTGACGGTGGTCTTTCATATTGAGTTTATGTTTACTTTACAACAGAATTTATTACAGTGGTTGAAGTAGAAATAGCTACTCGGTGCAATTTGTCAAATCAATATGCTGCTGTTAGTATGTGTCTTTGCATTGTATGCCTGCCTTTGGTAGAATTTTGTTTGTGGTATCAAGAATTGGTGATATTAATGGTTGTTTAATCAACATATTATTAAAAGTCAGTTCGTCATTTTTCTGTCTCTAGATACCTATAGCTCTAGTTTAATTAATTAAGAGTTCGTACATCTTATATCGTAAAACTCAAACTTTCCACAGCAGCACACTACTTGCATGACAAGCCTTGATTATTCTTGACAGTAAGTGTAATTCCTCATTGATATGTTGTATAGCAAGAGAAGAAAATAATTAATTAACACTCATTACAAAATTATCTTGTGATCTCAAATGCAGTATGTCCAACTCCAAATAAGTGATTGTTAATTCTGTATCCATGGAAGCCTTAGGCATAAGAAAGCAATTAAGGCACCAAATGTAGATAACGTCTGTGCTGTGACCATGTTCTTTGCTATATATAAGCCTTTGTTGGTGTTTGTTCAAACAGCTAGATTTTTGTTTTAGAACAAGCACAATTCTGTTGCAAATCATAGCACAACTTTATTGCAAATGGTGGCCAAATACACATGACATCTGATTATCAGCAGCTATATAGACAGTAAAACAATAGCAAAACTAAAATACCGCAGATAGCTATGCAAGCACACAGCCAATCACACTTAAAGGGCCCATAAGAACTAACAAAATAACCTACAATCACCCACAAGCTTTGATAGAACTAGCCCACTTCAATACCTAAGCATGCGCATACTCTATATAAAAGCAAATCAGCCGATACATCAAAGAATTGGCCACCACAACAGCAAATTAAGATAATAATAGAGTCCCAGTTTTTCTAGTTGTAATGGGACCAGTCGATGGTATAGATACTGATAGCAGCCATCTCATTTGGGTTGTGATCTTCAATGCCGAATAGTGCTGCCGAAACATCATCGATAAAACAGGCCTCTAAACATTGGAAATTGCTTGGCATGTTGACAAGAGGCATCCAGATTAACTGCTGCTTGTTAGAAGGCTGGTACAGAACATAGATGGAATTGCTGCCTTCTCCTAAAGCAAACAGCTGCCGATGGATTGAAAACACCTTATGAGGTGATCTAAATGGAAGTCGTGGTAAAGGCATTGGCTGTGAAACAACCCTTGGACTAGCAGATAAAGAGACTGCTTCCAAATTGCCATCTTCCTCCACGATATAAACAACCGATTGGCTTATTGCTGCCATGCAGCTGTGACGTCGCTTCGACATGGTGAGGGGCTTCATCCACATCTGTAAACGAAAGCTGTAATATTGAATACAATCGAGTGGCTTTGAGTGACCCTTTTGATCTGTGTAGATGCCACCAATGATACAAAGGTATTCTTCGTCAGCAACTAGAGTACCGTATTTTGCTGACTTTGGCAAATAGCTGATATGATGCCACGTATTGCTTTTAACTTCATATTCCTGTAGGCTCATTATCTCATTATAATCAAACATGCCAAAGCATCTCCCACAAGCTGCAGTCAGCTTGTGCAATTTGAATGGAGATGAAAGACACAGTAGACGTTGCTGCCCATCCTTACTGTTGTACATCAATATTGTGGATTTGCAGCCGATAAGAAACAGATGGCCACGAAGGCAAACAACTTGCTGATATAAATCGGATCCACTAGTTGGAATACGATACATAAGAGAAACCTTAAATATGGTCTAGAGAAACAAATAGAAAACAAACATCAGATTTAGCATACAAACGCTGTAACATTACTTAATCAACTTTCATACCGATTTACTACCATCAATGTTCAGTTTCAGTTGATGAGCAATAAACTCTAGAAACTCTTGAACTTCTTTCTCCTTCCCTTCTTCGTCTTTTATAGGATATGCACACTGCACTTCCGATTTAACAATCTGTGTAAAAGATATTGTATATAAAGTACATGCTAAACATGTGCATGCTGTGTATGACGTGTGTGAACATTTTATCTCAGTCAGGTGTGCACTGTACCGTGGGTATATGTTTCCATGTATATAATGGATTTAGCACGTCACATTATGCACATGTAAAACAAAAATTGAACCCCAGTAAAGTTCGTGGTACACAACACTACTTAATTAATTAAACTAATTCTAACAACATGCAGTCTAAATAAAAATAAATATGGTTGATCAGTTTCTAACCGATAGTGTAGATCCATCTCCATGTCTCGAGGGTGCAGTGGTACTAGCAAATTTCCGAACATTGTCATTATCATAAAGTAACAGTTTGGTAGACATACCTGAAGTAATATTCAACCCTTACAATAATTTATGTTGCAATGAAACACAAGCTATATGCAACTCACCAGCACTGATATATGAGGAAAGACACATCGAAATCAATAACCGTGTTCCGCAATGTCTCCCTAAATCAACATAAAGGTAACTCATGTAAATCTGTCTGCAATACTTAATTAATTAGTCTCGAGACGTCATACACCAGTTGTCTCTCCAGCTATACATATGCATGTTGCTCGTCCCCATTCTCACAGGAATCAAGGAGCATGCAGTAAGCAACTAGAGACAATTTAATTAATTAAACCGGTGTGTAAGGCTTAGATAGATCAGAAGCAATCGTAACGCATCTAGCTGTATCCTATCTAGCTGTATCCCATACACCATAATTTGTCAGATATATGTTTGCACTACGTCTTCTAATATGACTTGCAGTAATATACAAATGCTTAGCAGTCTCATAACATATAATATATACCGCTGTACCCTGCTCTTCTTCGTCTTTTATAGGATATGCGTACTGCATAAGGTCACCCCTGATTTTGCCAGAAAACGCTGTTTGAAGTAGTCTTCTTGGCCAGCTACACTCCAATTAATTAGAGCATATCACCAAACTGCCTACTGTAAGCAGAAATGTGATGTAACTTGCCTTGCAGAGAGAAATATGAAACTCATTGCATTGGCACCCTTTAGGGGTCCCTCATAGTGCCGCTAGCCATTATCACGTAGTACTAGAACGGTTTATATTAGAAGTCCAACTGATTGGCATAAAGTAATGTACTAAAAACCAAGCACTTTTTGACAAGTTGGACGCCATTACAATATCCGGGAACTCTTGCATCACGCTTTTTTTTGAACACGTGATTTCGTGAGCTGGGACTGCGCTCGACCGTAACTGCCAGTTTTGAATCGTTTTCGATGGCTGAATAGACGCAGATAGCTTTAGAGACTCGAATAAAAGTTGTAACTCTTCATGAGGCAGGTTTTTCACAACGCCAACTAGTAAAGGCATTGAGAGAACCAAATTTCTGTAGGCGGTGTCCAAACAATACTCCGGAGGTACAAGGAAACGGGATCTTTTCATGATTGCCGGATAGCTGGGAGGCCTTGAAAGACAACGTACAACGAAGAGGGATGACCGCAATTTGGTCATTCTTTCAATGAGAAACCGGCCAACGTTACGCGACCTAACCAGAGCCATTTTCGGTGAAGTCAACCCCTCGCTAGTGCGAAGTCGTTTGCTGAAATGGAGTCTTCGCGGTTGTGTAGCAAAGAGAAACCTCAAGCAAAAAGGATAGGAGGGAACGATTGAAGCACTCCAAATGGGGAAAAACAGAATGGGGTAGATTAGTGTAGAGTGATGAATCAATCAACTATTCGACTGATTATTTTCAACCAAGGAAAGGGTTTGGGTTAGACGTATACAGCTAGCGAACGTTACAAACAAGAATGCCTAGCTTCTACTCAGAAGCATGGAGGGGGAAATGCTACAGTATGGGGGTGTTTTTCAGCAATGGAAACTGGAGAGTAGAAGGAATGATGGTAGAGTCAAGTATTACTGTATGCAAAGGTTGTGACAGAGCACATGATACCCTCCGCTAGACGCCTTGAGTCTCTAAAGCTAGCTGTGTCTTTTTCGCCATCAAAAACGATTCAAAACAAGCGCTTTGACGGTTGTGCGCAAAGAGTACACAACGGGGCAATCCCAGCTGGACTATCTCAAGGCGGAAGACGCTGGAAAGTACCCGGATAAAATAATGGCTTTCTACCTTGCACAGAACGAACAGAAAGTGCTTTGCTTTTTGTACATTACTTTAGGCCAATCGGTTGGACTCCTACTATGAAGCATTCTACTTCTACGAGAAGATAGCTAGCGGCACTATGAGGGACCCGTAAAGGGTGCTATTGAAAAAAGTTTCATATTTCACACTACATGCAGTTTTAATGAGCTGGTCTTCTAGTAGCTCAATCTGAGCTGCAGACGTTGCTAATATAATATAATGCAAGAAAACTAAAAATTGATATAAACATGTGGCGCCGTAGTAGAATTGGCTTGCTAGTAACTAGACTTCGGACAGCCTAAAGCGCAGCACGGAGTCAACAGTAGCTAGATGTCTACACACGCAGTCTTCTTAGCTAAATAGTGATTGTCATTACATCAAAAACGGTTTCACACAGTATGCCCAGAAAACCGACCGACAGAAAAAGATCCCGGATGTTACGAAAACGCTACTACCTCCGGGCATGCAAGAGGGTCTGGGTACGAGGCCAGGCTATATTAATGCCATCTTTGGTACTAGATACTGTAAGTTACCGGTAGTGTAGAGTGCATACTGAGTAACTAGAGATCGAATACATAGCAGCCACGCACACCTACTCTAGACAACAGTGGCACAAAGTACGTACGTACAAGCATGACCTTGTTTGTTTGCCTAGTTAGAAATATTTTAGTACATCTGTGATACACGGGTAGAGCTATAGATACACAGATCAACTACAATCCTCTAGCGTAACTCCCCAGAATGTCGTACCAGTACAAAGTAAACAATCACGGATTGGGGTAATATCTAGAGAATCAATGCAGGATGTGAAATTATGTGACACAAGAGAAGAGAGGCGTCCGAGGCCATGCATTCAAAGGTGCGCGTTCAATGCCTCTAGTAGTTGTAACAGTGTGTATAACACTGAGTTTTCATGTGTACAGTCTAGAGACAGTTCAACTGCATGTGCATGTGCAAAAGTATTACTACAGAACGACAACTTTGAAACCACACAGACGGTGACAGTAGATAGCTAGCACACGACAAGTAGGCATGCAGGCCTAATACAGGCCTGTCATTGACCAACAAACTTACAGTAGCTCTGTCTCCTCGTGCGTGAAACAGACGAAGCGATAGCTAACGTTCAAAGTTTCGTCGTTTCTGGTCGCATTTTGGACCGGCGTCCGACCGTACGACTGTTTCTAACGATTCGTTTTCATCTTACTACTGCGTGAGCAATCGGATGCGAGATCGGTCTCATACAGCAAGTATATCTAGACACGGGCTAGGAAAGTCGGGCAGTTACACTTTGTATCTAGTTAGGTATCGTAGTCTACACCAGTGCGCTTCACGCGAGACCCCACACACCGTAGCAGAGTCTGAGACGCACGTGTTTACGAAACCTGCTGACCCCTGCATGGCAAACAACAACCGTAGCTAGGATTACGTATAGAATGTTGATCGTAAAGAACGCAAAGGGAAGAAACAAGGCTACAAGCAGCTGGACCACCTGACGGAACTCGAAGCGCAAAGTTGCACTTGATATACAAACTCTAGAAAGTCATGAGCAATTGATGCATTGCAAACTAGTGGTGAGCAATACTACATAGTACACTCTAGGGGCGCGTTCGAATACTAGTTCTAGAACTGGAATTGTAGGGGGGAGTAAGTTTTATAGCGTTCGATTGGTAGTTCTGACAGTTCTAGAACTGTTAGAACAGTTCTAACAGTTCTGCCTAGCGAGCTGGAATTGTTAGAACTGTCACGCCCTAAATGCAAAATTCCCGGAGGTTGACAAAGTGAAATGACGGGTACAGATGCCGAGGCCGTTGTGGACCTTCTTGTTGGTTTTAGTGAACACTTGTGGCGACCATCGGCTTGGCAAACACCAGAAGAAACGACATTTGGAACTGATTAAAGTAACCTTCTTGGCGCGAGCAGCTCCAAAAAACCGAAAGCGAAAGCACTGCTGATGTTCGAACAGACTACAACAAGTGGAGTAGAAACGTCATCCTACTTCGTATTGACGCTTAACGTAAGTATGAGCCTTTGCGCATGCTCAACTTGCTGACAATTCTAGGCGTTCGTTTGCTAGCAAGAGTTCCAACAGTTCTGACAGTTCTGGCAGTTCCAGTTCTAGAACTGGAACTAGTATTCGAACGCACCCCAAATTAACGTGAAAAACGCTAGTCTGCTTCAATGACGTCATTACTATTTCTGGACTTTTTTGGGAATGACGCAGTTGCGACGTTAAATCAATTATTAACACCTTCTCACCGAAAAATTGCTACGAAACACTCGCTAGAGCAATCTAAGTAGTTCGCTAAAACAACTGAAAGACTACAAATACTCTACACCGACGAGGCTCTGTGCAGACACACTACGACAGTGCTCGCTCACCTTCTACGCAAGTAGCAAGAGCTGCCGCACTGAAATCCTCCGGTGGTGGTTCGCCGACGCTGAGCAGAGAGCGAGAGTCGCCCATGATTAATTAAGTCAAGAGAGACCCGTATAACAAATGTCCCGGAAAACCAAATACTCTCGCAGCAAGTCAATAAGCGCCGATTCTAACGGTAATTACGCATGATTTTAAGGTTAATGTCATAGGTAGCAAAACCATGAACACTTACAAAGATGACGAGCTTCAAAGCGACATGGACTACAATTTGTAAACCACTAACTAAAACAACTAAAGCAGAGCGTCACTATCTTTAGTTTCGCAAATATACGAAAACGCCAACGCAGATGTACAAAAATGAGTACTAGCCGGCACAACGCTAAAGACTTAGACATGTAGAGTTTCTGCTGATGCGGTGATATCAACGTCCATGCCTCCCACAACAGCAATCGAGTAATCGTTTGTCCTACAAACTCCATGGCCGACGCGTCTGCATGTCATCGGCGGTAAAGCCAGCCACTTGTTCACTCGGGGATGAAATATTTCAACAGCAGCCGATGCAGCGCCATCGTTCGAATCGATTCCTCCCAATGCTACCAGCCTGCCTCCAAAATTGAGAATACTGCAGTTGCGATTGCTCATATTTGGTAGAGATTTCATAGAAAAATCAGCAAGACTCAACACTCTAACGCTACTCGACTTACCAGACATGTAGATGTTGTCTCCTATGGCAACGGCTGACACCACCAAAAACTCAATTTCTACTGATCCCAAATGGTGACATCCCCCTTCATTGATATCAACTTCATACACCTGTAATTCCCTGTTTAAAATTTCTTGCCTGTTTCCAATGAGGTATAAACTGCTCTCGTTTGCAACTAACTGCCATACACCCTCGAAAGTCATTGCTGCTGCTGTACGCCACGTGCTTGTTTTCACATCAAAGTTTGCTACTTTATTATCACTTGATCGTCGATCTCTCATAATAGAGAAACATTCGCCATCAAGTGCAGCAAGCCCTACTATTCGAAAATGACTGGTCACTGGCAACGTCTTCCATTCCTCAACTGAATTATTAGCCATGAACAACTCATCTCCACTATCACTGCAAGCTATAAGACCCGTGTTGACTGCTACTAATCGGTTTACATAAATGCCTCCTCCTGCAGCACACCTGACAGGTTTCCACTCTATTTGCACCTAAAAATTTAATCAGCACAATACATCAAGTTTCATATTACAAAAAGAAAGCAAACAGTAGTCTAGAAAACATCTGTCAACATGGTTCATTTAATAGACTACCTTCACTGTCACGAGTAATGACATGCACCTTTGATTTGACAATGGTATATGCATATAACAATGGAAATTATATACATACGGGTCATCCCTCTGTATTTGTCATTTTCAAATAATTGTAATTCTAATATGTAACAAACATGTTCATTGCAACTCAGAAATTAGACCAAAATCACAGTACAGTATACGCTATATCGATCTCTCTTGCATATCCACTCGTGTTGTGACTCTGTATTACGATGCCAAGGCTAGTATACATGCGGATGATGCCTAGTGTATACAAATAAAAAGTTGAATCTTAAATATTGAAAATATTTGACAAAGCAGATGAGGCCACGTTATTATCAAGCCAACAGAAAGCTCCATCATATATGGTACATGTAGCCAGTGGCCCACTATTGAATCACTTCTGCAAAGTTGCCACAAACATTACAGAGTTATACACTAAGAAGTGACAAAGTTCAAACTAAAAGTTAATAAACATAATGACTACAAATCATATCACACAGAGCACTACATGCTATTAAAGGTACAAAACTGTGTGTGTGTGTGTGTGTGTGTGTGTGGTGTGTGTGTGTGCAACAACATACAATAATTGACATTCAAGCTTACCTCGTCTAATTCATCTGTCGGGAACATTTGCATGTCAAGGGACAGACGAGACAGCCTTGCAGCATGAGCTAACAACAATTGATCATATTTCTTACAAGAGCTGTTGCCATATCTATCGCAGACTTCTTGCTCTCTGTGCTTTCTTAACCTCCTTTCACAAACAGATGACAACATAGATGTACAAGCACCCTTCCTTAAAAATGCATCAGACAAATCTGCAAATCCATTTCCAGCTGTTACATCCGATAAGAAGCAAGCAACGAAATGGCGTGTCCTACCCGGTACCTATAGGCAAGAGAGTCTATTTCAAGAATTTCTAGCAGAGCAGTTTATACACAAACAAACAAACAAACAACCGGACAAATCCGAGCTCAAACATAAATATGACAATCTCAAAATGCAAAGTTGTCAAAAACTAACTACATGCTAAACAGGTTTATATTAAATTTTGCTGATCACATAGCACCTACGTATGCCCTTGCATCATCCTTGCTGACAGTCTACAGTATACCCTCCTCCAGACTCCCTTCCTCAGCAACTCTTGGCCAAAGAGTTTAGGAGTGTTACATATATTTCATAAATATAAAACAATAATACTGATTGTTCGGGTAAGTAAACAATACCCCAGGACCCCAGAGGTGCCACCCCAGCCCGACCTGAGTAATTTCATTATTCTACTCTACAGTAGATAAACAAAAATTCACTGGGACCACCATAACTTGAGTGACTCTAGTCGTCAAGATGGCAACCTCGCTGGCTAATTGGTCGTCACATGAAGTCAGTTAGTCGTTAAACAGCAACTTGACGACCGCTTTTCGAACACTGCCTCATAGGAACCAAAGTAAGAGCCATCAAAGTACACAACTATCACACACCGCATTAGAAACTATTACGTGTATTACAAACTATTACGCGTGTACAGGCTAATTAACACGAGTGTGAGAAGAGGCTGGACACATTGACTGGTATGTGGGATTGCTGACATCTGACACGCTACTTACCACCAGTGATAAATATGAGCACATGCCCACGAAACCGTCTACAGTGGTACATTACTGTAACCCTAGCACATGCGTACTCACCTTAACAACACAGTAATACAGCAATAGCCTTAGACAGGCCGGCGGAACAGGTGGAGGGGGAACAGTGGCTGTTATCCCTCCAATATCAGGATTGGGGGCATCGCCCCTCCAATACTGGATGCTATGTAATGCCATTATGGGACTTCGTTTCAGCAAAGAATGATCAAAGAAACTACTTTGGAAGTTTGCCGCTTGCAAGTAGAAATAATATTGGATGGTGTTGCAGTTGACTCGCTTGATTCACATTGTCGTGACCATTTGTGTGCATGCTGCTCTAGCTACTTCTATCACAGATTAATCAATAACAAACCAACAATAGTCAACTAAAATCAAAATGGCGACAGTGTTACAAACCCCCCCCCAATCCAGAGAAGATTCCGCTGCCCCTGGTCTACTGTCTTTTAACAAGTCATCACACATGTCTTAACTGACGTGCAACAGTAA
Source organism: Corticium candelabrum (assembly GCF_963422355.1). Lineage (NCBI taxonomy): Eukaryota > Metazoa > Porifera > Homoscleromorpha > Homosclerophorida > Plakinidae > Corticium > Corticium candelabrum. The sequence goes on from NC_085085.1 coordinate 6,761,122, forward strand.
CATACTAAATAACCTGTCACAATATACGAGAATGAGAGCATTTGCTACGTGGTCCACTTCCGGTCTAGTCCCTGTTTACATAGGCCACGTTTATACACAAGCTAACAGCAGCAAGCAAGTAGTTTGTAAAAGTCAGAATAAGTAGTATCCTGATGCCCCAGTCACATCATAGAATGCATGCCACTATAGTAGACTGAGTCAGTCTCTCCCCGCCTTCGTCATTCCCTGAGCCTACCACTATAGTATTACCGTATTGTACATGTACAGTATACCTATGTCAGTCCCATTACAACGACATTGATACTATATAGTTAAAATGGAAAGCATTGTTGGAGCAAGCCTCAGTGAGAACAAACATAAAACACAATGAATCGACAACAACTTGCACATCTAGGTATAGCGCTAACATAAATTTCTTTGTAAAAAAGCAACAAGTTCTCACATTTAGTTGCATTTTAGCCCCTGCGGTCACGCCACCAGGAGTTCCAGCCTATTTCCGCATTCTTCTATTAGTCCCTTGGGAATGGCGGGAAGCAATGTGAAGATGTCAATAATTAACATCTTCAGCCCAGTTCACAGTACGAATCTGGCACGAGCGTCGTGCGAGCGTCCTGAACGCTGACGATGAGCGAGCGTCAGCGTCACACTGTGAACATGTCAGCGTCCGCAATGCTTGCACAATGCTCGCACAATGCTAGGCGAGCATCGACAATGCTGGAATAGAGAAAAGCTCTAATCGAGCATCGTAGCCGGAAGTGACCCAGCGTCCAATGACATCATGTGCTCCGTTTCAACCAATCAAAAGTCAGTCACTGGACGTATCCGGGATATTCTATTCGTACACATGGCATCGATCATTGATTCGTCGATGGAAGTTCTCATCGAGTGTGTGCGTGGTTTTCCCTGCGTTTGGCAAGTTCAGTCAAAGAACTACAAGGACCTAGGAATGAAAGAAAACGCTTGATCGAGAATACGGTGGCAGCAGCGCAACAAAAGCAAAACGTCGTCTTCCATGTCTGTCGCGAGTACATTGTACACACATGGTTACTTTGCAGAGCCAGACCACTGTCGCAGTGTGTTCTTTGTGTGATGGACGCTCGTCAGACGCAATACTGTGAATGGTCCAGCGCCAGCGTCTTCGCTGACGCTCATGTGAGCGTCCTTGTCAGCGTCCAGGTCTCTCACAGGACGCTGTGCCAGCGTCGTACTGTGAACCGGGCTTTCCTCTCATGATGTGTCACGCAGCTAAAAACAATGTATGTAGAAATTTGAATTAGACACAAATTAGTTGCATTTTTGGCTGCAGTCGTCAAGCCACCTAGGAGCTCGAGCCTGTTTGCACATTCTCTTATTACATTGCAGTCCCTTGGAAATGGCGTGCAGCAACCTGGACAGCTATTACACTTAATCCACATGTCTGTGACTCAAAATCAACGTCATTTCCGGCGGTCACACGTTGTACAAACACTCATCTCAACGCACTGTACACTACACAAAGAAAGGGTCTCCAAGGCATGCCCCAATTAGTTAAATTGGTTGTGCAATAAACGTCGCAGCTCAGAGTACAAATTTAAACGCTGCATTTCCGCTATTGCTCGTATTTTGAAGAAAAAATCGTACTACTTCTTCAGAAGCAAACGTGAGGCAAACGTTTCTCTAGATACTGCCACCACATGACGTCTCAAATACGTAGGGTAAGGGCGCCTAATTGGGAACGCCAACACATACTTCTGCCTGTGTCTCGAGTTCTTTACTGAAAAACGAATCTCACTGCACCTAACAAACCATAGCATTGAAGCTTGATCTTCACTCTACATACTCTAAGCAGTCGGCATGCTAGCGATCTACTGTGTTGACGCAAGAGCTGCTAACGAGTGGGAGGTTCACATTACTGATATCTACGAGGCGTGTCTTAATTGGGAACAGTTCATTTCTCGTTGACTAAGCTTTCCAAGAGAATTATAAGACTGTGATCCAGTAGTCTAATATCTTCTGTGTCATCAAAATTTTTCCCGGCATTGGAAACTTTTGGTCTCCTCTACTACGATCTTGTCTAGCGCGTGCATAGAGTAGGTCTGCTGTGTAAAAGGAAGAGACATGACTGTCACCAATTGGGCTTGACGTGAAAGGGTCGCAGGAAAGGGTCTTACTTTACATAATTGTGGCAAATCAATTGCAATTTCTTACAGAAACGGCATATCCATGTGAGCGAATGTAGTCAGCTCCGTCCTAGAATGGCATCATCTTGTGTAAATGATTGTCTGACGTGTAGTCCAGCTTTGCAAACGTCCATACATACAATAATTTATGACTATAGCTCATGCAGTAACGTAACTTGTCTATTAGTTGCACTTCCTACCAATAGATCTATACTCCAAGCGCATAGGACCCTAGACGGTCTAAGGCAAGTGTGCAAGAGGTCTTTCATCTTGTTTTGAAGTAGCGGCAAGCGTTCCTCTACATTGAGTAGCCAAATCTCGCAACCTGCAAACCTATGTACTAGAGTTCCCACAAGGACAGCGAGAGCACGCCCTGTAGGTGGAGCTCGCTATACATTGGCTAGTCATTAGCAGTTCAAATGGCTGGAGAGCGCAATTCTGTTAGAGCATATGCGTCAGACACGATAAAGCAAGCAATAGAGTATGTAGAAGTGCAGGGATTGTCATACCGACAAGCATCAGCAAGAGCTGGTTGTGCCGCCACCACCCTATTCAAACACAAACATGAGAGAGTCGAGTACACCAGCGTTGGATGTCCTACTGCCCTCACTCCTCTAGAAGAAAAGGTGATAGCTTGATGCATTACAAGCCTTGGAAGTTTTGGCCATCCACCAACTCGTGACATGGTTGGCAGTGTCATCAAAAATACTTCGATGACTCTGGCATGCAAAATCCATTTCCTACTGCCTTCTCAGGCAAGAAATGGTGGAAGAAATTTTTCACAACATGGCCAAGTTTGAGTGAGCGAAAACCAGAGCACTTGACCATCAAGCGTGCAAAAGCAGGATCGACTGAAGTAGTGGATAAATTCTTTTCCAATCTAGAAAGATCTTGCAAGAGGAGGGTCTCCTGACTCTACCATACAGTGAATTGGGGAGACGTCTCTGGAACTGTGATGAGACTAGACTATGTACATCTGTTACATCAAAAAAAGTAATAGTACGAAAAGGCCAAAAAGATGTCTATGAGATTGGCACGGGTTCTGGCCGTGATAACATCACAGTTCTTGCTTGTGGATCTGCGATAGGAGAACGCGTCTTGCCATATGTTGTCTATAAGGCCAAGACTACAAATCCTAGCTGGATGGAAGGTGGTCCCCACGGTTGCATGTTCAGTGTCAGCAACTCAGAATGGATGGAAAGCGCTCAGTTCTCTGAATGGTTCATTCAGATGTCTTTACCAGCAACAAAGCTTCTTCGACTGACAGCTCCTGTTGTTTTGCTTCATGATGGCCATGGCTCTCATGTCACGTTAGATCTAGTAACGGAAGCTGTAAAACAAAATACTATCATCATTTGTCTACCACCCCATACAACACACATCCTTCAACCACTAGATGTCTCTGTTTTCAAATCTGTAAAGCATGTGTGGGCACGACTTTGAAAGAATTCAAAAGTGAAAAGTTTGAGGCTGTGGTTTCTAAACTTACTTTTCCATCCGTGTTGAGTCAGCTGTGGAAAGAGAGCTTTTTCCTGAGCACTTAGTAAGTGGATTTCGTGCCACTGGCATCCACCCCCTTAACAGAAGCATAATTAGAGAAGATAAGCTAAAGCCATCTAAAGCCTATTCAAGTACATCTATAGAACAACCCTTGTCAGCTACTCCTGTAACAGAATGCGTCACAAGAATTTTAGGAAACACTTCCAAACAATTCAAGAGACAAAAGCTAATGTGAAAGGAAGTAGATTACAACCAGGCTACTACGGTGAAGTGCCAACACGTGAAGCAGCTATTGAAAGACTAAAGCAGCGAGAAATGCAAAAGTCAAAGCCTAAGTCTAAGTCTAAACAGAAAGTAAAGAAAACAGTAGCAAAAAGTCCTCACATTGATCAGTCTAAGAGCACATGTCAAGGCTGTGGTGCACACTACGACAAGGACACCAAAGAGGAGCAGAAAAAATTGGATTGGCTGCGACAAGTGCTGGCGGTGGTACCATTACCATTGTGCAAACTTGTCAACATACCCAGACCTTGAACAGTTATGGATGTGTCCAGAATGTAGTCATTGAAGTTAACAAGTAGATTACAAGACAGCACGTTGTAGCAGCGGTTCCACATGATAATAGTACTGTAGCGAGTTTTGTTACTGCAATGTTGGATGATAGTAAAGCTGTTAGTTTTTGTTCACATCAGTGTATATGTGAAATCCAGGAGCATGTGGGAATACCTTCAACAATTCATAGCCACAGTTCCTTCCAACTAGTCCGTTTGCGACGTTTCGCAACTTGTACTTGAATATCAATGCAAATACCATCATGTTAGGCCCTTCAGAGTCTTGACTCTCCCTTTCTCTCTCTCTATCACATGCCAATCCAGCCCCTAGAGGAAATTGGAGCCTACGCACACAGTACAAAGACAAAGAGAGCTAACGACCAATCAGCATAATACAGAATTGATGCCCTGCAATGTTGTAGCGCTGGCTTACTCCGCCGCTGCACGATCGTCAACAACTTTGCCGTTCCCAATTAGGGCACTTTGCGCAGATATCAATATCTCAACGCGCGTCCTTCTAGAAGCTCTACCTAGACAATGAAAATTTTCTAGTCTGCAGTTTTCAGTTCTTGTTTAGCCTAAAAACTAAGCTTCAAGTCCATGCGCTACTCAGTGCACAGCTGCACGGCTTTCAAGTGAAACCTGCTGGAGAAGGCAGAAATGAAAGTAGGCGTTCCCAATTAGGCTCCCCTACCTTACTGTAGCCAGTATTGTAAGTGTTGTTCTCTTGAAAAGTGTCAAACCTACAGCGTGACACTCGTAAAGCACAAACAGAGCCCTAACAAATAACACACTGCCCTTGAATAAACACCGCCCAACGCTGCAGATGGAGCGCTAGAAGCCGTGGTGTCTACAGACCTGCCAACCTAGCAGTGTCAAAATGCGTGAGTTTGCAGGAAAAAATGTGGGAGAATGCTGGAGTCTTCAAAATTTTTGGACACGCCTACAATAGCATTAATATCAGTAAATTTATATCGTAATAAGTGTTAAATAATATATATATATAATATCTAACCATCAAAATTTAAGTATTTGCATGCCTGGTTGGAGTAGAAGCCATTAATTAATATAATTATAGCGCAACAAATGTTTAACCGATTGATTAATGTGCCTAATTAGCGACACACAGCATTAACATCAATTACTATACATAATAGTTAATTAATTAAACACAGAACTTGTACTGTACGTACTACTGGCTGTTATAAAAATCTAAGGAAAAAGTACATGCACATTCTTGTGGCTAGTTGGAATGTTCTGGATTCTATTTTCTTCTAGCCTTCTTCGATCGCTTTTCCAGCAATACATATGGTAATCAGGTAGCCAGCCTCTCCCTCTTTTTCACCTCCGACTCCTCATTCTATGTCGGTACAGTATTTTGAGCAAGTATGCTAGGAAAGAGCCGGATGAAGAGAGGGGCTGACAAATGGAAATTGATATTGAAATATCAAGTATGTGCGTACACATGAATGTACTAAAACGGTAGGGTCACAGTTACACAGAACAGGCACGTCTATCATTTTGTTCACACCCACCAATGGTCAGAATGCGGGAGTCTCCCGCTCAATGCGGGAGAGTTGGCAGCTCTGTGTCTAGTCGAAGAAATAAGGAACCCTTTCGACAAAAAAGTTATGCTTTCGCCCTAAGCTAAACTTCACGCCAAAAGCGCGGCTTTATCTACCAATCTACCACAATTAGCATGCACATGAAACGCAAAGAAATTAGCCACTACAACCGTCTACCTCGTCATGGCTTGCAGCGTCAACCTCCACCATGTTTGCTGTGTACAAGTGACACGTAGAAAGTTTCGCCTCTTCTCAGGGCGTCGACCGACGTCGAGGTAGGAGGACACCTTAAAGGTCACCAACTGGGAAATTCGGGAACGCAGAAGGCTTAGTAATCAGTCACGTGGGCAATCACGTGGGCAATCAACTGTGCTTGTCAGAGCCGTATACTTGTTTACAAGACTCTAATATTTGCTCACCACACCAAAAACAACAGTAAAAGAGTAATGCAGCCTATGCGTGTACTGTTGCCTAATCCATTTCAATTTTGTCAATTAGTCAGAGGGATGGATTGCCCAGCTCACCATGCAGACAGCACCAGCTCCACTGTGATTGTCGATGCCAGCAATTGCGAGTGTAGAATCGTTGATGATGCACGCCTCCAGCCCTTGTAACTCAACTGGTAAGTCTAGTGGCATCCATTTTGCCTCTGACTGATTTAGTGCCTCATAGAAAACATAGATGGTACGACTGCTTTCGCCAATGGCAAAAAGGTGATGATGAATTGTGTAACATCCGTTCCAAGCTACGGGTTGTATTGTAAAGTAAATCACTACAGACTAGGTACAGACCGAGAAAACACGAGGTAATTACTTGACACCCTTTTTCTAACGTACGCTACCCATTCCCAAGCGTACTGTTCATTACATTTCCCTTTTTCTCAAAGCGCCAACACAACACAACAGTTCAAAACGCCGTCACGAAACATAGTCTTTTCGCCAGGCCGGAGGGCGTACTTCTCGTCCACATCTCGTAGTCGTCGGGGGCACTTGAACCTGGGGTTGTCTCGCTTGAACACGGGGGTTGTCGACATCTTCACCTCCGGCAACGGCATTTTCTGGCAATCTTTCTTCATCTTGAAACGTGGTATCGACATCCGCTGGCCAACTATCCCATTGACGTTTAAGAGTAGAATGACGACGGAATTTCAACTGATGACGATTCCTTCTGATTACCGATCCTCCTGGTAGGACCACCTGGTATGACCTTCCATTCATTTGCCTCTTGACTTGTCCTGGAGTTCGCCATTGTTTCTGGTCTGCATTCCATACAAGAACATAATCTCCTGGAAGTAGCTGTGGGAGTGTACGAACGCCTCGATGTCGGTTGTAAGTTGATGCTTGATCTGTTTTGTTTTGAATGTCTCGAGACACGACAGCATCTCTGAATATAGTCTCAGGCTGGAGATGGCCTGGAGCAGACGGTAGCGTGTAGCGCAATCGGCGTCCCATCAGCAATTGAGCTGGCGAGATCCCCGTGCTGCTATGAGGTGTCGTTCGATACGCCAGTAAGGCCAGGTGTGGATCTTCCCGAGTTACCGCAGTTTTCTTCAGAATATCTTTAACCGTTTGTACCGTGCGTTCCGCTAGCCCATTCCCTTGGGGGTACCGTGGAGGCGATGTAGTGTGCTTAAATCCGTAACGACGAGAGAACTGGCGGAATTGTTTATTGGCAAACTGCGGTCCGTTATCGCTGACAACCTCCTGCGATATTCCATTTCTGGAGAATATCCCTTTTAGACTTTCAATAACGGTTGCAGCTTTTAAACCGGATAGACGTTGCAGTTCCGGAAATTGCGAGTAGTAGTCGACCACGACTAAGTAATTGCAATTCTCAATTGAAAACAAGTCCATTGCGATTCGCTCCCATGGACGACCGGGCAATGTTGACGATTGGAGAGGTTCCTTGCGCTGCTGGTTTTGGTACTGGGCGCATGTTTCACATTTTGAAACTGCTTGTTCTAGTTGATCGTTCATACCCGGCCACCAGACAACTTCACGAGCTCGTGTTTTGGTTTTGACGATGCCCAAGTGACCTTCATGCGCGAGGTTGATAACGTGGCTGCGCAAGGATTTTGGAATCACTATTTGAGAACCTCGTAAGATTACTTCATCTACTTGAGATAGGAGGTGTCGACTGTCCCAAAATGGTGTTATGAGCTCTGGTAGCTGTCCCTTGTACGAAGGCCATTCTGATTGCACCATGAGCAAAAGAGCTGAGAGCTGAGGATCGTGCCTTGTCTCCTCCTTAATACGCTGCAGCATTTCGTCTGAAACAGGCCATGATATTTTGACTCCAAACACGTACTCCTCAACAGTATCGTCCGGAACCCCGACTTCCACTGGGCTACGGGACAAGGCATCTGCGACCACACGTTGTTTCCCCGGCACATACACTACATTGTAGTAATACTGCATCATTCGGAGGCGCAGACGTTGCAAACGGGGCGGGCGCTGGTCCAAGCTCTGACTATTCATAATTGACCACAAAGGCTTATGATCAGTGTCGACCTGAAAAGGCGTGTCACGACCAAAGAGGTAACATCGAAATCTCTCACAAGACCATGCCATAGCCAGCGCCTCCTTCTCAATTTGTGAGTACCGTTGTTCGGTGGTGGTTAGCAATCGAGAAACGTAGTAAATGGGCGCTCTACGGCCATCTTCCTGAACCTGGAGAAGTACCCCTCCAATACCCATCGACGATGCGTCTGCTGATACGATTGTAGGAGCGTCTTGGGAATAGAACGATAAGACTGGAGTATCTGTGGCCATCTTCTGAAGTCGCTGGAAAGACTCCTCTTGGACAGATGTCCAACACCAAGCGACGTCCTCTTTCAGTAGGTCCCTCAAAGGACCAGCTACCTGTGAGTACCCCGGTAAAAACTTGGTCAAGTACGTCACCATCCCCAGGAATCTACGGAGGTCTTCCTTGTCGCAAGGAGGCGTCATGTCTGTGATGGCACGAACTTTATTGTCATCTGCCTTAACCCCGTCCGCTGTCAGCACATGACCAAGAACTTGACTTGCTGTTTGAGAAAAACGCATTTCGAGAGATTAAACTTGACTCCTTCATCTCTACATCGATTCAATACGTCCCTCAGTCGAGTATCGTGTTCTTCTTTCGTTGAACCCCAGACGAGGATGCCATCCATATAACACTCTGCACCCGCTTGTCCAGCCAAAATGTGCTGCATTGCACGGTGGAATACCTCGGGGCCTGACGTGATGCCGAATGGCAAGCGTTTAAAGCGGTAACGACCGAAGGGAGAAATAAAGGTGGTCAATGACGAGCAGTCCTCGGACAAGGGGATTTGGTAAAATCCGGATGCCGCATCTAATGTAGAGAAATACTTAGCGCCGTGAAGAGACGCAAACAGCTGGTCTGCTGTAGGCAGCTGAAATTGCTCTCTTTGAACTGAATGATTCAGTCGTGTCAAGTCCACACAGATTCTGACGCTGCCATTCTTCTTGGGCACAGGGACCATGGGACTCACCCATGCTGTGGGTTCTGTGACTTCTTCAATAACTCCAGACTCGACCATCCGCTGCAGCTCTGCTTTAACTTTGTCAAGAAGAGGATACGGTACCCTACGCGGGGCAGTCGCTGCATATGTTGTAGAGTCTTTCTTCACCTGAATGGTGTAAGAATAGCGCTTCACATGACCAATGCCTGTAAAGATATCAATGTAATCTCGTGCCACTGAGTTTTCGGCTGCTTTGAAAACATCAGAATTTTCAGGCGCTTCGGTTGTGCACAGGCGCTTAATCAGACCTAAATCCTGACACGATTTCAATCCCAGTAGTGGCTCGGCCGCCAACGGTACTACAAAAAATCGAAGGTACCTGGCACCACCTTTCTCAGGAGCAACCTGACAAATGCATTGTCCATCAACTGGTAGGGTGCTTGACGATCCGTAAGTTAACAATTTAGTCTGTGTCTTCTTCAGTGCTGGCCGTTGACTGAGTCTTCCGTATGTCTCTCTAGGTAAGATGTTTGCCTGTGCTCCAGTATCTAGTTTATACTGAACTGATGTTCCACATGTCATGAGAGACGCCGTCCAACCCGCATCATTGTCCATAGCACACAGAAAGAAAGTGGAAGATTTTACGGAATCGTGGCTGCTAGTGACACTCTTGATTTCTGAATTTGTTTGTTGTAACATCTCAGTTGGAGTACTTGCGAAGGTGTCTACTGTATGAATTTTTCGGGGATTATTGCGACACACGGTAGCGAAATGGCCCCGCCCTTTACAATTGTGGCATACCTTCCCTGTTGCTGGGCAATGTTCTTGACTGTGAAAACGGCCACAACGAGAGCACGCGTACGGGTCTCCATGATTTCCGGAAGGTGGCTGACGTGCAGACTGCTGAGCTCGCTTGGGACGAGCCGCGACGGCCTCGACGCCACGATCGTTGTCTCCTTCTATGACTCTAAGCTGCTCTTGCGACGACTCTGCGGCGCGGCAGATGCTAATGCCTTTTCTAAGTCCAGGTCAGTAGTTCTTAGAAGTCTCTCCGTAAGACGAGTGTCCGCCACTCCGCATACCATACGGTCTCTGATGAGAGAGTCCTTCAATGTCGCGAATTCGCACGTACGTGCGAGAATGCGGAGGTCTGTAACATACTGATCGACTGTCTCGTCTGGTTTCTGATTCCGGGTGAAGAATCGGTGACGTTCGTATGTGATATTCAGTTTTGGTACGAAATGATTGTGAAACTTTTGTAGTACCGCTGGGAAACTCGTCTGCTCCTCCTCCATCAGAGTGAATGTATTGTAGATCTCGATGCCTTCGGATCCAAGCGCATGAAGAAGGAGAGAGACTTTTACCTTGTCAGTAGATTCCTGTCGACCGGATGCTGTTAGGTAGATTTCAAAGCGTTGGCGCCATCTTTTCGAATCAATGGCTAGGTTGCCGCTAAAATCCATCGGGGCTGGCAATGGTAACTGCTGAGAAGCCATCTCCTGTCACCATGTAACATCCGTTCCAAGCTACGGGTTGTATTGTAAAGTAAATCACTACAGACTAGGTACAGACCGAGAAAACACGAGGTAATTGCTTGACACCCTTTTTCTAACGTACGCTACCCATTCCCAAGCGTACTGTACATTACAAATTGTGAATGGCTTACAAGGTAATTTGCCAGGCAAAGATGGTAGTAGCTTTGATGGCTTGCCTGACTCCGACAGCGAAATAGCTTCGATCCTGCCATCCTCGTATGCAACATACGCAACTGACTCAATTACAGTAAAGTCACAATGCCCGTTCTCCACTGGAATGGATGGCGTCCAAGTTCCAGAGGAGAGACTATAACATGAGATGCAGTTAGTTGTATTTTCATCAGTAGCAGACACAGGAGACCCTCTCTGAACTCCTGCTGTCTGTGTGACCCTGTCTACAACTCTCTGGCAATTTTGATTCCATACGTGATCATACCATAAATAGACAGCTGCAGATAGACAGACAGTCTGCTCAACATGTACGTCTAGTTATGACAGGCATATACAACATACACTTAGGCATAACGAAATAACCTAGAAGATGAAAACAAATGTTCGCCCTCTCTTCTGTTGCAACCTTGCCACTTTGACTTCTAGCCAATAATGCAACTTCATACTGAACAGCTGTAGATTGAAGAACCAACGGTGACGTGCATCAAGTAAGCTCTCGTCTATCTTACCAAGAGAACGTCCAAACGATTGCTTCCCTTTCGTTGCCATAATGAGCGACTCGCCAAGCGCGCTCCGTCAGTGTATAGACTGTTGCATCGCGACCTGAGAGCTTAGCGTACGCTAGGTTCGACAGCTGGTTTTGCGTACTATGTATTGGTGGTATATGATACGCCTCGACTAATCAGGGGCGTAGGAAGTAAATGAAAACCGGTCCGGCCTAGCGCGCGCTAGTGGGCTGAACAATGTAGCGCACGCTAGTAGATGAGCGGGACAACTTTAATTAACGAGAACTATAATGACAGCCATGTCTAATTCTAAAACTGATACTTATTGCTGCTCATAACCTTAATCGAACTTTCCAAAAATGCGAAGTCTGTGCTCACTACCTCTGAGATGAACGGGTCTTTTTAGCGGCCTCGGACCTCCGTGCATTACCTGCACACATCTTAGCCTCGCATCGGCTGGGTCTCCGAGCCTGTACAGTACCTTCAACTGACGTCTGGAGAACGCAAGGCCGACGCACAAAGTACTGCATGAGCAGAAATATATTACTTATTTAATCGGCTATACCTTAAAACGGAAGTTGATGCCATTGAGCGTCTGGCGAAAGTGCATATTTCAAAAACCGGTCCGGCCATGTCGGACTGGACGCTACGCCCCTGCAGTAATGGGAAATGTAACTGATTGTTTGAATCCTTCGCAGGCCTCTGATGAAGCCAGTACACCTGACTTAGAGACACGAAGACGACTACAAGATGAAGCTGCCAGAAAAAGACAACAAGAGCATAGTTCGCGAGGAATCAAAGATCCGGAGAGAGTGAAACGGCAGCAGGAAAAAGACAGAGTTGTGGCAGAAGCACCATCGAGGAAACGAGAAGATGGAGTAAAATGGCAAGTTGGGTAGCGATGGTTTATCTTGTCTGGCGTGACTATACCCTAGCGTATAACTTGAATACTCGATTACTCAATAGATTACAATTTATAGATATCGATTATCGTGTATAGAAATTAATATCTGACGGTGGTCTTTCATATTGAGTTTATGTTTACTTTACAACAGAATTTATTACAGTGGTTGAAGTAGAAATAGCTACTCGGTGCAATTTGTCAAATCAATATGCTGCTGTTAGTATGTGTCTTTGCATTGTATGCCTGCCTTTGGTAGAATTTTGTTTGTGGTATCAAGAATTGGTGATATTAATGGTTGTTTAATCAACATATTATTAAAAGTCAGTTTGTCATTTTTCTGTCTCTAGATACCTATAGCTCTAGTTTAATTAATTAAAAGAGGTTGTACATCTTATATGGTAAAACTCAAACTTTCCACAGCAGCACACTACTTGCATGACAAACCTTGATTATTCTTGACAGTAAATGTAATCCCTCACTACTATGTTGTATAGCAAGAGAAGAAGATAATTTTTAACACTCATTACAAAATTATCTTGTGATCTCAAATGCAGTATGTCCAACTCCAAATAAGTGATTGTTAATTCTGTATCCATGGAAGCCTTAGGCATAAGAAAGCAATTAAGGCACCAAATGTAGATAACGTCTGTGCTGTGACCATGTTCTTTGCTATATATAAGCCTTTGTTGGTGTTTGTTCAAACAGCTAGACTTTTGTTTTAGAACAAGCACAATTCTGTTGCAAATCATAGCACAATTTATTGCAAATGGTGGCCACATAAACATGGCATCTGATTATCAGCAGCTATATAGACAGTAAAACAATAGCAAAACTAAAATACCGCAGATAGTTATGCAAGCACACAGCCAATCACACTTAAAGAGCCCATAAGGACTAACAAAATAACCTACAATCACCCACAAGCTTTGATAAAACTAGCCCACTTCAATACCTAAGCATGCGCATAAACTATATAAAAGCAAATCAGCCAATACATCAAATAATTAGCCACCACAACAGCAAATTAAGATAATAATAGAGTCCCAGTTTTTCTAGTTGTAATTATGGGACCAGTCGATGGTATAGATACTGATAGCAGCCATCTCATTTGGGTTGTGATCTTCAATGCCGAATAGTGCTGCCGAAAAATCATCGATAAAACAGGCCTCTAAACATTGGAAATTGCTTGGCATGTTGACAAGAGGCATCCAGATTAACTGCTGCTTGTTTGAAGGCTGGTACAGAACATAGACGGAATTGCTACCTTCTCCTAAAGCAAACAGCTGCCGATGGATTGAAAAGAGCTTATGAGGTGATCTAAATGGAAGTCGTGGTAAAGGCATTGGCTGTGAAATAACCCTTGGACTAGCAGATAAAGGGACTGCTTCCAAAATGCCATCTTTCCCCATGATATAAACAACCGATTGGCTTATTGCTGCCATGCAGCTGTGACGTGGCTTCGACATGGTGAGGGTCTTCATCCACATCTGTGAACGAAAGCTGTAATATTGAATACAATCGAGTGGCTTTGAGTGACCCTTTTGATCTGTGTAGATGCCACCAATGATACAAAGGTATTCTTCGTCAGCAACTAGAGTACCGTATTTTGCTGACTTTGGCAAATAGCTGATATGATGCCACGTATTGCTTTCAACTTCATATTCCTGTAGGCTCATTCTCCCATTATAATCAAACATGCCAAAGCATCTCCCGCAAGCTGTAGTCAGCTTGTGCAATTTGAATGGAGATGAAAGACGCAGTAGACGTTGCTGCCCATCCTTACTGTTGTACATCAATATTGTGGATTTGCAACCGATAAGAAACAGATGGCCACGAAGGCAAACAACTTGCTCATATAAATCAGATCCACTAGTTGGAATACGATACATAAGAGAAACTTTAAATATGGTCTAGAGAAAACAAATAGAAAACAAACATCAGATTTAGCATACAAACACTGTAACATTACTTAATCAACTTTCATACCGATTTACTACCATCAATGTTCAGTTTCAGTTGATGAGCAATAAACTCTAGAAACTCTTGAACTTCTTTCTGCTTCCCTTCTTCGTCTTTTATAGCATATGCACACTGCACTTTTGATTGATCAATCTGTGTAAAATATATTATATATAAAGTACATGCTAACACGTGTATGCTGTGTATGACATGCATGTGAACATTTTATCTCAGTCAGGTGTGCACTGTACCGTGGGTATATGTTTCCATGTATATAACGGATTTAGCATGTCACAATATGCACAAGTAAAACAAAAATTGAACCCCAGTAAAGTGCGTGGTACATAACACTACTTAATTACACAAACTAATTCTAACAACATGCAGTCTAAATAAAATATGGTTGATCAGTTTCTAACCAATAGTGTAGATCCATCTTCATGTCTTGAGGGTGCAATGGTGCCAGCAAATTTCCAAACATTGTCATTATCATAAAGTAACATTTTGGTAGACGTACCTGAAGTAATATTCAACCCTTAGAATAATTTATGTTGCAATGAAACACAAGCTGTATACAACTCACCAGCACTGATATTCACGGAAAGACATATTGAAATCGGTAACCGTTTTCTGCAATGTCTCCCTAAATCAACATAAAGGTAACTCATGTAAATCTGTCTGCAATACTTAATTAATTAGTCTCGAGACGTCATACACCGGTTGTCTCTCCAGCTACACATATGCATGTTGACCATCCCCGTTCTCACAGGAATCGAGAAGAATGCAGTAAGCAACTATAGACAATTTAAACCGGTGTGTAAGGCTTAGATCAGAAGCAATCGTAACTTATCAAAGCAATCGTAACTTATCTGTATCCCATACACCATAATTTGTCAGATAAATGTTTGCACTACGTCTTCTAATATGATTTTCAGTAATATACAAATGCTTAGCAGTCTCATAACATATAATATACACCGCTGTGCCCTGCTCTTCTTTGTCTTTTATACTCTAGGATATGCACACTGCATAAGGTCACCCTTGATTTTGCTAGAAAACGCTGTTTGAAGTAGTCTTCTTGGCCAGCTACACTCCAGTTAATTAGAGCATATCACCAAACGGCCTACTGTAAGCAGAAATGTGGTGTACCTTAGTAAAGGCATTGAGAGAACCAGAATTTCTGTAGGCGGTGTTCAAACAACACTCCGGAAGTACAAGGAAACGAGGTCTTTTCACAACTGCCAGATAGCTGGAAGGCCTTGAAAGACAACGAAGAGGGATGACCACAATTTGGTCATTATTTCAATGAGAAACCAGCGCGTAACATCAACCGACCTAACCAGAGCCATTTCCGGTGAAGTCAACCCCTCTCTAGTGCGAAGTCGTTTGCTGAAATCGAGTCTTCGCAGTTGTGTAGCAAAGAGAAACCTCTTATAAGCAAAAAGGATAGAAGGGAACGATTGAATCATGCCAGAGCACTCCAAATGGGAAAAAACAGAATGGGGTAGATTAGTGTGGAGTGGTGAATCAACTATTCGCTATTCAACCATGGGAAAGGTTTGGGTTAGACGTAAAAATAATGAACGTTACAAACAAGAATGCCTAGCTTCTACTCAGAAGCATGGAGGGAAAAATGCTACAGTATGGGAATGTTTTTCAGCAATGGAAACTGGAGACCTAGTCAGAGTAGAAGGAATGGTAGCGTCAAGTATGCAAAGGTTGTGACAGAGCACATGATACCCTCCGCTAGATGTCTTGAGTCTCTAAAGCTAGCTGTGTCTTTTTCGCCATCAAAAACAATTCAAAACAAGCACTTTGACGGTTGCGTGCAAAAATTACACAACGGGTAATCCCCAGCTCGACGAACTCAAGGCAGAAGATGCTGGAAAGTACCTGGATAAAATAATGGCGTTCCAACTTGTACAGAATGAACAGAACTGAGAAATACTTTGCTTTTTGTACATTACTTCAGGCCAATCGATTGGACTCCTACTATGAAGCATTCTACTTCTACGAGAAGATAGCTAGCGACACCCTAAGGAACCCCTAAAGGGTGCTAATGAAAAAAGTTTCGTATTTCTCTCTGCAATGCAAGGTACACCGTATTTCTGCTTACAGTAGGCAGTTTGGTGATATGCTCTAATAAACTGGAGTGTAGCTGGCCAAGAAGACTACTTCAAACAGCGTTTTCTGGCAAAATCAGGGAGTGACCTTAGACTTTTGCACAGTGGTGTACATTATCATTACATTAAATATTAGTCATTACATAACACTCTCTTAACTTACCGGTATGTAATTCGCTCAAATATGTTTCTGTATACGGTCTTGTACTAGTATGGGTACGACCTGCAAAATATTACCATTACATTAATTAAAAATTAGTGATTACATAACATTCTCCTAACTTACCCGTATTCAATATATCATAAATTGTCAAGTAACTAGAAGTACTAGTAAATCGTGTACCAGGATCTTCAGCTGCTGTAATGTACAAATGATTATCATTAATTCTCAAAACATATAATAAACAGTATTATTATATTAGACAAATTTCTTGATGCTTGAATTCGCCTGTCCATAGTAAATTGAGTTTTAGAGCTTGCCCAATAAAATGATTTGCACATGCGTAATAATAGTGTCCATTCTGTTGTCTCACATTTGAAGGCAGTGGAATAATAACTGCACATGTTTAGAATGTCACGTTAGTCTGTTGGTGCGGTTTCATGTCCAAACATCTCAGCATCAAAAAATCTAGTTGGTGGTCTGAGTCTAGCACTAGCTAGATAACATTCTTACCGTTTCCTACTAAACCGCTCACAGCTGATTCCTGAACTGGACTAGAAACTTCTGCAATAAAAACAGTACATGTGGTATGTGATTAAAAGTTAGTATGCAGCCATGTCTAACAAAATGACAGTTTTTAGTACTACAAATTGTAGTACAAACACTACATAATGCATGTTCACAATAGAACACCTCATTGTGTAGCCTCGTCCCCAGATTCTCTCGCGCTAGTCTTGTCCGGTGCCCGTATAACAATTCCAGGCTCAAGATTTCTCGTACGGGCACTGGACAAGACTAGCGCGAGAGAGTCTGGGGACGAGGCTAATAGTTGTAACAGTGTCTATAGCACTGAGTCTTCATGTGTACAGTCTAGAGACAGTTGAACTGCATGTGCATGTGCAAAAGTATTACTACAGAACGACAACTTTGAAACCACACAGTAGATTTAGCACGACAAGTATGCATGCAGGCCTAGTACACGCCTGTCATTGACCGACAAACTTACAGTAGCTCCTCGTGCGTCAAACTAACGAAGTGATAGCTATCGTTCAAAGTTTCGTCGTTTCTGGTCGCATTTTGGACCGACGTCCGACCGTGCGACTGTTTCTAGCGATTCGCTTTCATCTTACTACTGTGTGGGCAATCGGATGCGAGTCTAGACGGGCTAGGAACGTCGCGCAGTTACACTTTGTATTTAGTTAGGTATCGTACACCAGTGCGCTTCAGGCTTGTTCGGCTACGTACGTTTTCTTACAACGGTATCGCGAGACTCTAGCGACTCAACGTAAAGATTACTCCACTAGACTCCTACACCGTAGCAGAGTCTGAGACGCACACGTTTACGGAACCCACTGACTCCTGCATGGCAAACAACAACCGTAGCTAGGATTACGCACAGAATGTTGATCATAGAGAACGCAACGGGACGAAACAAGGCTACAAGCAGGTAGACCACCCGACGGAACTCGAAGCGCAAAGTTGTACTTGGTATACCAAACTCTAGAAAGTCGTGAACAATTGATGCATTGCAAACTAGTGGTGAGTAATACTACACGGTATACACTCCAAATTAACGTGAAAAACGTTAGTCTGCTTGACGAGACTTTTTGGTAATGGCGCAGTTGCGAAGCTAAATCAATTATTACTAATTTCTCACCAAAAAGATTGCTACAAACACTCGCTAGAGCAATCTAGGTAGCTCGCTAGAACAACTGAAAGACTACAAATACTCTACCGACGAGGCTCTAGACACACAACGATAGTGCTCGCTCACCTTGTATGTAAGTAGCAAGAGCTGCCGCACTGAAATCCTCCGGTGGTGGTTCGCCGACGCTTGACAGCTCTCTGACTAGCAGAGAGCAAGAGTCGCCCATGATTAAGTTAAGAGAGACCCGTATAACAAAAGTCCCGGAAAACCAAATACTCTCGCAGCAAGTCAACCGGCGCCGATTCTTCACGGTAATTAGGCATGATTTTAATGTCACAGGTAGCAAAACCATAAACACTTACAAAGATGACACGAGCCACAAAGCGAAATGAACTACAATTTGTAGACCACTCCCTCTAAACGTATACATAGAGCTAAAACAACTAAAGCAGAGCGTCACTATCTTCAGTTTCGCAAAAATAGAAAAGCTACTAACAGCCAACGCAGTTGTACAGAAGTGAGTACTAGCTGGAACAACGATAAAGACCTAGACATGTAGAGTTTCTGCTGATGCGGTGATATCAACGTCCATGCCTCCCACAACAGCAATCAAGTAATTGTTTGTCCTACAAACTCCATGGCCGACGCGTCTGCATGTCATCGGCGGTAAAGCCAGCCACTTGTTCACTCGAGGATGAAATATTTCAACAGCAGTCGATGCAGCGCCATCATTCGAATCGATTCCTCCCAATGCTACAAGCCTGCCTCCAAAATTGAGAATACTGCAGTTACGATTGCTCATGTTTGGTAGAGATTTCATAGAAAAATCAGCAAGACTCAACACTCTAACACTGCTCGACTTACCAGACATGTAGATGTTGTCTCCTATGGCAACGGCTGACACCACCCAAAATTCAATTTCTACTGATCCCAAATGGTGACATCCCCCTTCATTGATATCAACTTCATACACCTGTAATTCCCTGTTTAAAATTTCTTGCCTGTTTCCAATGAGGTATAAACTGCTCTCGTTTGCAACTAACTGCCATACACCCTCAAAAGTCATTGCTGCTGCTGTACGCCACGTGCTTGTTTTCACATCAAAGTTTGCTATTTTATTATCACTTGATCGTCGATCTCTCATAATAGAGAAACATTCGCCATCAAGTGCAGCGAGCCCTACTATTTGAAGATGACTCGTCACTGGCAACGCCTTCCATTCCTCAACTGAATCATTAGCCATGAACAATTCATCTCCACTATCATTGCATGCTATAAGACCCGTGTTGACTGCTACTAATCGGTTTACATAAATGCCTCCTTGTGGAGCACACCTGACAGGTTTCCACTCTATTTGCACCTAAAAATTTAATCAACACAATACATCAAGTGTCATATTACAAAAAGAAAGCAAAAAGTAGTCTACAAAACATTTGTCGACATGGTTCATTTAATAGACTACCTTCTCTGTCACAAGTAATGACATGCACCTTTGATTTGACAATGGTACATCCATATAACAATGGCGATTATATACATACGAATCATCCCTCCGTACTTGTCATTTTCAAATAATTGTAATTCTAATATGTAACAAACATGTTCATTGCAACTCAGAAATTAGACCAAAATCTCAGTATATGCTACATCAATCTCTCTTGCATATCCACTCGTGTTGCGACTCTGTATTACCGGTACAATGCCTAGGCTAGTATACATGCAAATGATGCCTAGTGTATACAAATAAAAAGTTGAATCTTAAACATTGAAAATATTTGACAAAGCAGATGAGGCCACGTTATTATCAAGCCAAAAGAAAGCTCCATCATATATGGTACATGTAGCCAGTGGCCCACTATTGAATCACTCCTGCAAACGTTGCCACAAACATTACTGAATTATACACTAAGAGGTGACATACTTCAAACTAAAAGTTAATAAACATAATGACTACAAATCATATCATACAGAGCACTACATACTATTAAAGGTATAAAAATGTGGTGTGTGTGTGTGTGTGTGTGTGTGTGTGTGTGTGTGTGTGTGTGTGTGTGTGTGTGTGTGTGTGTGTGTGTGTGTGTGTGTGTGTGTGTGTGTGCAACAACATACAATAACTGACATTCAAGCTTACCTCGTCTGATTCATCTGTCGGGAACATTTGCATGTCAAGGGACAGACGAGACAGCCTTGCAGCATGAGCTAACAACAATTGATCGTATTTCTTACAAGAGCTCTTGCCATATCTATCGCAGACTTGTTGCTCTCTGTGCTTTCTTAACCTCATTACATGAGCAGATGACAACATAGGTGTACAAGCACCCTCACTACTCTTCCTTAAAGATGCAACACGCAAATCTGCAGATCCATTTCCAGTTCTTACATCTGGAAACCACCAACAAAAGAAATGGTCTGTCCTACCCGGTACCTATAGGCAAGAGAGTTTATTTCAAGCATTTCTAGAAGAGCAGTTTATACACAAACAAACAAACAAACCAACAAACAATCGGACAAATCTGAGCTCAAACGTAAATATGACAATCTCAAAATGCAAAGTTGTCAAAAACTAACTACATGTTTTACTCCAAACAGGTTTATATTAATTTTGCTGATCACATATCACCTGCGTATGCCCTTGCATCATCCTTGCTGGCAGTCTACAGTATACCCTCCTCCAGACTCCCTCCCTCAGCAACTCTTGACCAAAGAGTTTAGGAGTGTTACATATATTTCATAAATATAAAATAATAATACTGATTGTTCGGGTAAGTAAACAATATCCCAGGACCCCAGAGGCGCCACCCCAGCCCGACCTGAGTAATTTCATTATTCTACTATACAGTAAAAAAAATTCATTGGGTCCACCATAACTTGAGTGACTCTAGTCGTCAAGATGGCAACCTTGCTGGATAATTGGTCGTCACATGAAGTCAGTTAGTCGTCAAACGGCAACTTGACGACCACTTTTCAAACTCTGCCCCATATGTACCAAAGTAAGAGCCATCAAAGTACACAACTATCACACAGCACAGCAGAAACTATTACAACACGTATTACAAACTATTACGCGTGTACTGGCTAATTAGCAAGAAGAGTGTGAGAAGAGGCTGGACACATTGACTGGTATGTGGGATTGTTGACATGCAACACGCTAATTACCACCAGCGATAACTATGAGAGCATGCACACGAAACCATCTACAGTGGTACATTACTGTAACCCTAGCACATGCGTATTCAGCTTAACAACACTACAGTAATAGTCTTAGACAGGGCGGCGGAACCGGGGGGAGGGGGGAGGGAAGAGCGACTGTTGTCCCTCCAATATCAGGATTGGGGGCATCACCCCTCCAATACTGGACGCTATGTAATGCCATTACGGGACTTCGTTTCAGCAAACGATGATCAAAGAAAATACTTTGGAAGTTTTGTTGCTTGCAAGTAGAAATAATATTGGATGGTGTTGCAGTTGACTCACTTGATACACATTGTCGTGACCATATGTGTGCATGCTGATTTAGCTACTTCTGTCACAGATTAATCAATGACAAACCAACAATACTCAACTAAAATCAAAATGGCGACAGTCTGTTACAAAAATCCCCCCCAATCCAGAGAAGCTTCCTCTGCCTCTGGTCTACTGTCTTTTAATAAGTCATCACACATGTCTTAACTGACGTGCAACAGTAACATACTAAATAACCTGTCACAATATATGAGAGCGAGAGCATTTGCTAAGTGGTCCACTTCCAGTCTAGTCCCTGTTTACATGGTCCGAGTTTATACACAAGCTAACAGTAGCAAGCGAGAAGTTTGTAAAAGTCAGAATAAGTGGTATCCTGATGCCCCAGTCACATCATAGAACGCATGCCACTATAGTAGAATCGAGTCAGTCTCTTCCCGCCTTCGTCATCTCAAGCCTACCACTACATTATTACGGTATTATACATGTACAGTATACCTATGTCAATCCAATCACAACAACATTGATACTACATAGTTAAAATGAAAGCATTGTTGGGGCAAGACTCAGTGAGAACAAACATGAAACACATTTGTCATAGAGGTGTAGCGTTAACATACATTGCAACGTGTTCTCATATTGGGTTGCATATTGGCCCTGGGGTCATGCCATCAGGAGTTGAGCCTGTTTCCACATTCTCTTATTACATTGTAGTCCCTTGGAAATGGTGTGCAGCAACCTGGACAGCCATACAGCTATTACACTTAATTCACATGTCTGTGACTCAAAATCAACGTCATTTCCGGCGGTCGCACGTTGTCTTACAAACATTTATCTCAACGCAGTACAAGGAAGGGTCCCCAAGGTTCGCCCCAATTAATTAATTGGTTGTGCAATAAACGCGCACCTCAGAGTACAAATCTAAACGCCGTATTTCCGCTATTGCTCGTATTTTGAAGAAAAAAATCGTACTACTTCAGAGGCATACGTGAGGCAAACGTTTCTCTAGACACTGCCACCACATGACGTCTCAAATGCGTACGGTAAGTGTTGTTCTCTTGAAAAAGTGTCAAACCTACAGCGTGACATTCGTAAAGCACGGACAGAGAGCCATAACAAATAACACACCGCCCTCGAATAAACGCACTCTCGTCTAAACTAGATGCCGCAGTTGGAGCGATACAGAACCCTTTCGACAAAAAGCTAAGCGCGGCTTTATCTACCAATCTGCCACAATCTAAACACGCACATGAAACGCAAAGAGTCTACCTTGTCATGGATTGCAGCGTCAACCTCCACCATGTTTGCTGTTTACAAGTGACACGCAGAAAAGTCTCAGGGCGTTGACCGACGTCGAGTTAGGAGGACCCCGAAAGGATCAACAACGCAGGAGCGCAGGGAAGGCTTAGTAATCAGTCACGTGGGCAATCACGTGAGCAACTAGATCTATGTCTGTTGTGTTGTGCTTGTCAGAGCCGTATACTTGTTTACAAGACTCTAATATTTGTTCACCACACCAAAAGCAACAGTAAAAGAGTAATGCAGCGTATGCGTGTACTGTTGCCTATCTAATCCATTTCAATTTTGTCAATTAGTCAGAGGGATGGATTGCCCAGCTCACCATGCAGACAGCACCAGCTCCACTGTGATTGTCGATGCCAGCAATTGCGAGTGTAGAATCGTTGATGATGCACGTCTCCAGCCCTTGTAACTCAACTGGTAAGTCGACTAGTGGCATCCATTTTGCCTCTGATTGATTTAATGCCTCATAGAAAACATAGATGGTACAACTGCTTTTGCCAATGGCAAAAAGGTGATGATGATTCGTGAATACCTTACAAGGTAATCTGCCAGGCAAAGATGGTAGTAGCTTTGATGGCTTGCCTGACTCCGACAGCGAAATAGCTTCGATCCTGCCATCCTCATATGCAACATATGCAACTGACTCCATTACAGTAAAATCACAATGCCCGTGACCCACTGGAATGGATGGGGTCCAAGTTCCTGACGGAAGATTGTAACATGAGATGCAGTTAGTTGTATTTTCATCAGCAGCAGACACATGAAACCCCCTCTGAAATCCTTCTGTCTGTGTGACCCTGTCTACAACTTTCTGGCAATTTTGATCTCCATACGTGATCATACCATAAATAGAGTGTTCATCGACAGTAATCCTGCTCAAATTTGAAGCCCCGGAAAAGTCACGAATGTACTTCCATGTATTGGCCTCGACATCGTATGCTTGAATGCTTGTTTTCTTCACACTGTGATCTTCAACAATTCCATAGGAAACCCCTTGACACTCGAACAGTTTGTATAGTATGAATGGAAGTTTAACAAGCTCCTCCACTCCAGTTTTGATGTTGTAACGCAACATCTTTGACATACTGATAAATATTATCAGATCATTTCTTATAAAGACGATTAGATCACGTTTGCTAATCGGTGCAGATATAGGAAAGCCTGAGACTTTGAATCTATCCTATAATACCAAAACAGAACCATTTTATTATGATAGAACACAGATACTAACCACAGCCATATAATAACCTTGTACACAAGTTGGTCTGCCAAGACTTCTTTAAACTCTTCGACTTCTCTACGCCGACCTTCATCATCTTTTATGGCATACGATAGTCCATAAGGTTGTACAAACCCCGATCCACCGGTGTGCCCTGTAGAGCAGCCTTCAGTAGCCATTACATCTACATCTACCAACTACATTACACATCTTAGGCCGAGTCTTTTCTGATCACTGATTGTTTGCTGTACTTACTTGTTGAGCTGAAGCAGAGATCATACCTAAAATGTCCATATAGTTAATTAGCTTATAATTATGAATTTCAATAAAAGCTATGCTGTTTAACTACTAAACTAAATGGTCAAAACACGCTTTGCAACAGCACATTTTGCTACATGCAACTTGTAATCTCTTGCAAGGCTGCCACTCCTACGTATTTTTACGTATCCTACAGTAACATAAAACGGCTGAGCCCAGCCCCTACAAAATTCGTAGAATACCCTACGCAAATTTGCTGGTGCAAAATTCCAATGGATTTGGAAATAGCAAATCTGCTAACTCTGTGGCTAGAGGCATTATGTTGCTAGAGGCATTATTGTTGTCCAGTAAACATTATCAGAAATGTGTTATATCACTTTATGATGACTGGTGACTGGGTAAACTTTGATAAACTGACGTTATTTGATATATCTAGATAGCACGTAATGTTACATCACCATTATCATTGTGTAAGTTTTATTTTAACTGTAACTATGTATGTATGTTTGCAAGACATGTTTATAGGAAGTAGGCGTGATCAAAGCAAGAAAATGGGCGTGGTTTTGCTAGAGGTGGGCATGCAATGGTGGCAGCTCTGCAAGATACACTTTAGCCTTACTCACCTTCACACTGACTAGTAATCAAACAGTCCAGCGACTGCACTATACCTGCCATTTCTGTAAAAATCATCAAATATTAATTTGTATCATTCAGATGACCATTGCAAATTCAACTTTAATCCTCACCCGGTTTACAATTAATAATCCTCTCAATTATGCTTTTCCCTATCGACTTCAAAATTCCACAACTTGCTGCATAATTAGAAGTAAGAATACAGGCAAAGGCCATACACATGTCCAGTGGGCCCCGAACAATAAGAGAGAGTAGATGAAAAATAGCTGTCGACCTTGTAAGATCTTGTATCTCTCTCCAGTCACAACCAGAGATGTACTTCAAATGGTACATAATATTTCCGATGGGCACAGGTGACACATAAAGCTTCAGATTCACCCAGTGTTCCCGAATAAAATCCTCAGAGGGCCGTGAAACCAAATCATTCGACGACTCTAAAACACACAAAAATAAAGAAATACCTTTATTCATATAACATTAATCTTCACAACACTGAACAGTAATATTAAGACTGCACAACACCTTGTCTGTCACAAACAGGGCTTCTGCAAGTATTACCCTCCAAGCTATTAACACCTAAATAGATTCATTCATACTAAGTCATCACAAAGCACAGAGTGACATATTTTTGCCTTACTCATAGCCACACTATCCATATTTGTAGTCATGCTATCTATAGCCAGACTGCCACTGCCTGTATGCCTTAACAGATCTGCTAACAGAAAGACATGTCGATACTAATCTCTGCATATTAATATTAATAAAGCAATACCAAAGGCTTGTTCGTTCCCAAGAATACTGTTCCCAGATATTTCACAACCTGCTATGTCAGAAGTTAACAGAGAGTATGTTGCAATCAAATGCAGTATATGTACTTACTGAGGGTTACACAACAGGTAGACCCATTAACGTCAAACCTATTAGCACCTAGAATAACATCATACTAAATCATAACAATAACGAAGTACAGAGTGACATATTGCCTTACTCATAATCATATTATCCATATTTGCAGTCATACTGCCTATAGCCAAATCGCCACAACCTGTATGCCTTAAGTCCAGCTCTACTAGCTCTACTGCTCACACAAAGACACGTTAATACTATTCTCTGCATATTAATATTAATAAAGCAATACCAATAGCATGTTCATTCCCAAGGATACTGTTCCCAAGGATACTGTTCCCAGATATTTCACAACCTGCTATGTCAGAAGTTAACAGAAAGTATGTTGCAATCAAATGCAGTATTTATACTTACCGAGGGGTACACAACAGGTAGCCATAAACCTATTAATGTCAAACCTATTAGCACCTAGAATATTATATTATCATACTATATCATAACAAAGTACAGAGTGACAAATTGCCTTACTCATTGTCATACTATTTACATGCATAGTCGCACTGTCCATATCCGGATCACCACGACCTGCATGCCTTAAGTACAGCTCTCCTGCTCACACAAAGACATGTTGCAATCATATGCAGTATACTTACCTAACACTACACAACAAATACCTGAAAATGTATTAACCTCCAAGCAATTAGCACCTAGAACAATACAACATACTAAATCATAAAAAAGTACAGAGTGATAAATTGCCTTACTCATGGTCATAGTATTCACATGCATAGTCGCACTGTCCATACCCGGATCACCACGACCTGCATGCCTTAAGTACAGCTCTCCTGCTTACACAAAGACATGTTGCAATCTTATGCAGTATACTTACCTAATACTACACAACAAATACCTGAAAACGTATTAACCTCCAAGCAACTATTACCTACAACAATACAGCATACTAAATCATAAAAAAGTACATAGTGATAAATTGCCTTACTCATAGTCATACTATTCACATACATAGTCGCACTGTCCATACCCGGATCACCACGACCTGCATGCCTTAAGTACAGCTCTCCTGCTTACACAAAGACATGTTGCAATCTTATGCAGTATACTTACCTAACACTACACAACAAATACCTGAAAATGTATTAACCTCCAAGCAATTATTACCTAGAACAATACATCATATTAAATCATAAAAAAGTACAGAGTGATAAATTGTCTTACTCATTGTCATACTATTTACATGCATAGTCGCACTGTCCATACCCGGATCACCACGACCTGCATGCCTTAAGTACAGCTCTCCTGCTTACACAAAGACATGTTGCAATCATATGCAGTATACTTACCTAACACTACACAACAAATACCTGAAAATGTATTAACCTCCAAGCAATTATTACCTAGAACAATACATCATATTAAATCATAAAAAAGTACAGAGTGATAAATTGTCTTACTCATTGTCATACTATTTACATGCATAGTCGCACTGTCCATACCCGGATCACCACGACCTGCATGCCTTAAGTACAGCTCTCCTGCTTACACAAAGACATGTTGCAATCATATGCAGTATACTTACCTAACACTACACAACAAATACCTGAAAATGTATTAACCTCCAAGCAATTAGCACCTAGAACAATACAACATACTAAATCATAAAAAAGTACAGAGTGATAAATTGCCTTACTCATGGTCATAGTATTCACATGCATAGTTGCACTGTCCATACCCAGATCACCACAACCTGCATGCCTTAAGTACAGCTCTCCTGCTTACACAAAGACATGTTGCAATCTTATGCAGTATACTTACCTAACACTACACAACAAATACCTGAAAACGTATTAACCTCCAAGCAATTATTACCTAGAACAATACATCATATTAAATCATAAAAAAGTACAGAGTGATAAATTGTCTTACTCATTGTTATACTATTTACATGCATAGTCGCACTGTCCATACCCGGATCACCACGACCTGCATGCCTTAAGTACAGCGTTCCTGCTTACACAAAGACATGTTGCAATCATATGCAGTATACTTACCTAACATTACACAACAAATACCTGAAAATGTATTAACCTCCAAGCAATTATTACCTAGAACAATACATCATATTAAATCATAAAAAAGTACAGAGTGATAAATTGTCTTACTCATTGTCATACTATTTACATGCATAGTCGCACTGTCCATACCCGGATCACCACGACCTGCATGCCCTAAGTACAGCTCTCCTGCTTACACAAAGACATGTTGCAATCATATGCAGTATACTTACCTAACACTACACAACAAATACCTGAAAATGTATTAACCTCCAAGCAATTAGCACCCAGAACAGTATATTATATACTACTGTTACACAGAGCAGAATATAACAGCTGAACATCAGACATTGCCCGATGAAATGTTGACAATGTTCATTTGGATCGCTTGTAAGAAATTTAATCTACGTAACTGGCAAACCCTTGACGCATGCATCAGTAGGGCTCAGCTTGTTCTCGTAACTCAAGCGAGAAATGTCTTTGTTTATGTTTGCAAGCTAGCTGATAAATATCCTGTGAAAGAAGTAACTAATGGAACTTATAAAGTGACTATAACAAACTTTTAGCTGGTTTTGCTGTGTATACTCTAAACTACAAAGGGCTTTTTTAGTCTACAGTATCATTGTATGTATGTATTGTACTGCTCTGGTGCTCTGAACCTGCAAATTTGTAGCCTGTATAGTGATAGGTGTCTGATAACCTGTCACGTACAATGTAGCTGAATTTATAGAGAATAAAATTGTTTAAATGATCCAAATCTACCAAGTTCCACACTACAAAACAGCAGGTAACACCTCAATTTTACTGATAATCTCGTATTTTACATTTCATAAAACACTCGTGTTGCACTTGTTTCAGTAAAAAGAAAACTGTTATTAAAATATTTAGTGCATGTGTGTCATGAAATGCACAAGTCAATGCAACACAGTAAATGTGTGTAGTAGATGGCAAAACTTAAGCTATAGGGTGGGGTTAAACGCATGTCTGACCAATTTTCAAACGTTATACTCTGCTCTGCTACACCCTAATATAGCATAAATAACATTGCCTCACCGTTACGGATAACCATATTCCTACGATCACCAAGACATGACTGCCTTCCAATGAAGCCCGACCATACAACTGCCACAAAATACGGCAATAATATATGTTTCTTTGATAACTGAACAGCAGTAATACCGGGTATACTACCAAGACTACACGGTAACCCTTGAGTATCTGCAATGTACATAGGGTCTGATGTTAACAAACTACATACGTTCAAATCAAATGAAGCATATACTTACCACGACAAAATACCTGGAACTCACTTGCAGAAACTACAACAACAATATTGTAAGGTATTATTACAACACAACACACTGACATATTCCCTTACCAATACAGCTAACTGCACTCTGATTGCAATTACGGTTGTAATTGCTAAAACCTACAACTTCAGAAACCATATCTAAAGGTGACACAAAACAGTAATTTTATATGTGGCTTTGATATCAATTAAGACAGCAGTACGGTACAGCGTCAGGCTAAATAATAGCAATAACCTTATTAGTTCCAGACTTTTTCCCGCATGCATATGGGAAAACGTCTGGAACCAAGTAATAATACATGTACATACTGTACTGTACTGTACAACGTCTTGACAAGTAATGGCTGTATGTTAATTAAAGTCAAATGCAGCATACCTAGACGCGACGTAAGCTGCATACTATTTCGGAACGAAGGGCAACAGCTAGAACCTGTCCGGTCCTAGCCAGACCACTTTTCAAAACTGACCCTTGCTCCTTGCCTTGCGAAGGAATGATACCGGTTTTCACTTACGAGACAAGGTCTTCTATACCTTCGGTACAGGCATACCGAAAGCATACGTTAGTCTGCCCTGATGCTAGTGTGTTTGTGCATCTGTCTGTCTGAGTCTGTTACCGCTATATCTACTTGAACGGTAGACTTTAACGACAAAAAAAGTTCTACGGGTAACGAAGTGATGTTTTTCTTGCCTTTTGATTTGTGGATTTGCAAGGTTGAGTTTAATTAATTAATAAGTGATTTTTCAGAGCGCATGCGCAGTAGCAGTACAGTAAATTTGCCCAAAGTGTTTGTTCTACCAAACTTTGAACGTCTTAGGGTGCGTTCAAATACTAGTTCTAGAACTGGAATTGTAGGGGGGAGCAAATTTCTATAGCGTTCGATTGGTAGTTCTGTTTAAAAGATCCAAATCTACCAAGTTCCACACTACAAAACAGTAGGTAACACCTCAATTTTACTGATAATCTCGTATTTTACATTTCATAAAACACTCGTGTTGCACTTGTTTCAGTAAAAAGAAAACTGTTATTAAAATATTTAGTGCATGTGTGTCATGAAATGCACAAGTCAATGCAACACAGTAAATGTGTGTAGTAGATGGCAAAACTTAAGCTATAGGGTGGGGTTAAACGCATGTCTGACCAATTTTCAAACGTTATACTCTGCTCTGCTACACCCTAATATAGCATAAATAACATTGCCTCACCGTTACGGATAACCATATTCCTACGATCACCAAGACATGACTGCCTTCCAATGAAGCCCGACCATACAACTGCCACAAAATACGGCAATAATATATGTTTCTTTGATAACTGAACAGCAGTAATACCGGGTATACTACCAAGACTACACGGTAACCCTTGAGTATCTGCAATGTACATAGGGTCTGATGTTAACAAACTACATACGTTCAAATCAAATGAAGCATATACTTACCACGACAAAATACCTGGAACTCACTTGCAGAAACTACAACAACAATATTGTAAGGTATTATTACAACACAACACACTGACATATTCCCTTACCAATACAGCTAACTGCACTCTGATTGCAATTACGGTTGTAATTGCTAAAACCTACAACTTCAGAAACCATATCTAAAGGTGACACAAAACAGTAATTTTATATGTGGCTTTGATATCAATTAAGACAGCAGTACGGTACAGCGTCAGGCTAAATAATAGCAATAACCTTATTAGTTCCAGACTTTTTCCCGCATGCATATGGGAAAACGTCTGGAACCAAGTAATAATACATGTACATACTGTACTGTACTGTACAACGTCTTGACAAGTAATGGCTGTATGTTAATTAAAGTCAAATGCAGCATACCTAGACGCGACGTAAGCTGCATACTATTTCGGAACGAAGGGCAACAGCTAGAACCTGTCCGGTCCTAGCCAGACCACTTTTCAAAACTGACCCTTGCTCCTTGCCTTGCGAAGGAATGATACCGGTTTTCACTTACGAGACAAGGTCTTCTATACCTTCGGTACAGGCATACCGAAAGCATACGTTAGTCTGCCCTGATGCTAGTGTGTTTGTGCATCTGTCTGTCTGAGTCTGTTACCGCTATATCTACTTGAACGGTAGACTTTAACGACAAAAAAAGTTCTACGGGTAACGAAGTGATGTTTTTCTTGCCTTTTGATTTGTGGATTTGCAAGGTTGAGTTTAATTAATTAATAAGTGATTTTTCAGAGCGCATGCGCAGTAGCAGTACGGTAAATTTGCCCAAAGTGTTTGTTCTACCAAACTTTGAACGTCTTAGGGTGCGTTCGAATACTAGTTCTAGAACTGGAATTGTAGGGGGAGAAAGTTCTATAGCGTTTGATTGGTAGTTCTGACAGTTCTAGAACTGTCAGAACAGTTCTAGAACTGTCAGAACAGTTCTAGCAGTTCTGCCTAGCGAGCTGGAATTGTTGGAACTGTCACATTCCCAGAGGTTGACGAAGTGAAATGACGGGTACAGATGCTGAGGCCATTGTGGACCTTCTTGTTTGCTATAATGAACACTTGTGGCGACCTTCGGCTTGCCGAACACCAGAAAAACGACATTTGGGACTGATTACAGTGACCTTCTTGGAGCAGCTCCAAAAAACCAAAAGCGAAAGCACTGCTGATGTTCGAATAGACTACAACAAGTGGAGTAGAGACGTCATGCTACTTGGTATTGACGCTTACCGGAAGTATGAGCCTTTGCGCATGCTCAACTTGCTGACAGTTCTAAGCGTTCGTTTGCCAGCAAGAGTTCCAACAGTTCTGACAGTACTGGAACTAGTATTCGAACGCACCCTTAAAATCATTCCCAGTTGATTGCGCAACAAGGGATCGGCACCACCATTTAGCTACTACACGTACTAGTCATAGGCCTGGTTCACAATATGACGCCGCCGACGCTCAGTTGAGCATCAAACTTCAAAAGAAACCGCCTCGACATCGGCGGCATCCTTTGATGTTGACGCCGACGTCGACGCTGGAATAGGATTCATTTCTATTGTCGACGTCGATGTCGGCGTCAATAATGTGAACCAGGCTCTAGACTCTAGAGAGTGTCGTTGACGTTGTCCATCGTTTCCAGTCTGTAATTGGACTTCCGCTAGCTAGACAACTTGATAATTTCACGCGGATACGTATACAGCTGTCTACATTAGCAAAGTAACATACATGTATGCTTGCCATGAATCCTAGTACTGTACAACAAACACACTACATGCAAGATCGTCACACCTACCTTCGGTAAGTACAGTACAGTCGAACTGACCATACTCATCTATTTCAAGCGTCAGCGGCCTTCCTGTGCCGAGCGAACGGCACATCGTTTCGTTACGACCTGTCATGCGCTCAAAGCAAGATGTCGTAATCTGGTACGGGGCTTTGCTAGGGGACTTCTCGTTCAGGGGTATTTTGTTCACGAGAAATAGACCGAATAGGCAACTTAATTAATTGTTAGCACAGAAGACCGTTTCTTTTTCTATTCCTACATGTGCATCGAGCCCATCAGTTGTTAGTTGCGTAGAGCAGGCCTACGTACAGTGTACAACGACCACTAGGCCTAACGTGCGCTACGCCAGACCACTATCCGCCGTAGATGTAGCTTGATCGATCTATGCAGCTAAAGTGGCTTTTTGGCAGTGTCTTCGTAGACCTGGCAATCAGTGTAGATTCAAAATAGAGCATGTTGCAACTGACTGGGACCTATGAAATGCTCTATAGGTTACTTGTACGTAGACGTCCATGTGCATGACACCGTCTACGTAGTTGCATGGTGCTTTTCAAATTTGATTCGAATCGGCGCTCTCTAGATACTGGTAATGATATTCAGCTTTACAGTTACGGTATTACCGTACGGTACATGCATGCAGCGCTTGATGTGAGTGACAGTACAAACGGATGCATGGGCCCCAAGCGAATTAGTTTGGGCTCGTTATACAGACCACCATCTACAAACACTAATTCCTTCTCGATGCCCGATGCCCTTGCAGAAAAAGCGGTGCCTACTGTAACCTCTGCGTTGAATTCATTCTCCAGTGTCCAGTCTTTTGGGAATTCAGTAAACAGTAGAGCGAGAAACAAGTTGGCAGAGATGGCTTCTTGGTACTGGAGCGGTATAGTAACAGAATATCGCGGCGTTGTCTTTCACGACTCGTTTGATGATGGAAAAGTTCTCTACGCGGATGCGCAGACTATGGAATAGCTTTTGGGATTAGCTGTTTGAGAAAAATTTGGCGCGGTTTCTTTAATAATTATATAACAAAACAAGAAAATTTTTCAAAATAGTACAAGTAAACTGGAAATATATCAATAGTTTTGACGCGGACTGTAGATAACATAGTACAAAATTTAATGTTTTAGCAAAAGTAAATAGAGAAGCACACTAAATCCTCGGCCGGTGTATGTAATCACATATCTCGTTACGTGATAATGTTTTGCATACTGAGGTTTTAGCCCAGCCACTCGTCTCAGCTAAAGTTTCCAAATCATTCGTCTATCTAGACAAAGGTGCAAAGCCGCGTCTCTAGACTTGCGTACTTACAGGTCAGGCGCTTTGTCGGGCGTCAGCTAATATGGGCAGAAGAACAGGAGTTGCCGTACGGATTAGAAGCGAGACGCCAGCCGCTGTACAAGTTCATTGCTTTGCACATTGTCTCGATCTTTGTCTTCAGGATGTTGGTCGCCAAAGCCAAATTCTTCGAAATACTCTCGATCTAGTTGGGGAAATAGCCAATCTTACACGGTACTCTCCCAAACGACAGCACCTATTTTCACAGAAAATCCGAGAAAAGATAATGGTAGGAACTGCAGAAGATGAAAACAATCGGTTCTCTAAGTCAAACCGGTATCAAGCCGTTGTGCCCCACAAGATGGACAGTGCGTACAGGAGTAATCGATGCCGTGATCGTAAACTACAGTGTTCTCTTGGAGACAATGAAAGAGATCGCCGAGACGACCAAGGATGAGTACGGTCTAAAGGCAA
Organism: Corticium candelabrum; assembly: GCF_963422355.1. Taxonomy (NCBI): domain Eukaryota; kingdom Metazoa; phylum Porifera; class Homoscleromorpha; order Homosclerophorida; family Plakinidae; genus Corticium; species Corticium candelabrum. The sequence continues at coordinate 6,795,444 of NC_085085.1, forward strand.
ATGAGATTTTTGCTGCACTGGGAAAATTCCACACGTTATTTGATCTCAAACTTGGTCATCTTGTTTTCAGTGCAGCCGAGAAGGTATCCAGAACATTACGAGGAATAGACACATCTATCCAGGAAGCGATGAAGTGCGTAGAAATTGCAAAGAACTTTTATAGACGGCATAGGGTGGACGTTGAATTTGAGAAGTTTTACGCTCTCGTCTTCAAACAGTCTACAGAGCTTGGCTTGGAAAATCCACGTATTGGCAGACGAAGGAGACTACCTTTACGGTTAGACGACGGAAGTGCACCACATACACACGAAACACCAAAAGATTTCTACCGCCAGCAGTATTTCGAAGCGTGCGATATTCTTCTTAGAGATCTCGAAGACAGGTTTTGTCAGGAAGAGGTGTCGAATCCTCTCTTAAGCATCGAGTCTCTGTTGGTAGACGCAGCAAACGGAAGAGAATATGAGGAAACGTGGGAAAAGTTCTGTAGATCCTTCTACAAGAACGACTTATGCGTTGACCGGCTGTATTCCCAGCTAAAGATAATGTGTGATACTGTGCATGAGGCTGTGCCACAAGACTGAAGTAACTAAGGTGACAAGTATTCGAACAATCTGTGAAGTTCTTAGAGTAGACAACGGCAAAAAGGAACTGCTGTCGGAAGTTCACAAACTGCTTCGTCTTTTCTGACAGTGCCCATATCGTCTGCTACTTTCGAGAGAACTTTCTCTGCGCTGAAGAGAGTTAAAATATATTTGCGCAATAGCATGACGCAACAGAGACTAAATAACTGCCTGGTGGTGCACGTGTATAAGGAAATTACTGATGAGTTAGATTTAGGTGTTATTGCTCAAAGTTTTGTTTTAGCAGATGATTCAAGAAAAAGACATTTTGGTTGTTTTTAGATTAAACGTTTTTTATTGCAGTTTGTGATCGCCGGTTAAGTTGAGAAAGTGTCTCAAAGCATGATGAGTCTATTATAGTTATAAAGTTCTAGACTGTATACCGTATCACTAAACAGATAGTCTATATCTGAACCCACTATTTCAATATTATATACACAATATATATCCGTACGTAGATTCGTTTAAGAGGTATTTGTACGTGCTTAATTTGCTAAATGTTCCGGATTTCATGGCTTGCCCCCCCCCAACTTGCAAGACGCTCCGCCGCCGCTGCATAGTCCCTGCTTGATGAAACCCCCTTTGATCCGCCACTGGTGTAATGCAGTCCATTCCACGTCGAGTCACTCCCAACTCAACGTCGTTTGTAAATCGATCTGCACTCTTACCGTTCTGGAGCACACACGATAGCTATTGACTCTTTCATCGGTCTCTAATACGAGTAGTGACAATGAAGGTCAACACTTGACGTAGATAAAACAGCCATGAGAGGGCTCAATCTGTAAACACGATTCCTTCGGTTCGTTTAAAGAGTATAATGAAAGATTTATATTGGGTTACGTGAATCCATCCCACGGTCATAAGCTCGTGTTCAAGTTGATAAAACGCCAAGTCATCTTCGTCATACGTTGTACAGAAAAATGAATTTCCCGTTTGTTCAGGAATGAGAATATGAGTTACGTACAACACTCCATTGATCTACAAACAGAACAAACAGTTAATTAATGAGAACTGCTCGTGCATAACGCAAGAAACAAACAAACAAACAAACACACACACACAGAGTACACAATCGATCAACGTCCATCTCTAAGTACTCACTTCTTTTCCGCAAAGAATCCCACCAGTCTCGATGTCGTCCATGGTATTTGACGCAGATGCTGCTAGAAACTGATCAACAAGTCTTTCACGCACTCGTATTATTCTCATTCTATTCTCAGTTCTTGTATCTAGTAGAGAAGCGATATAAATCTCAAGACATCAAGTCACCACTATATTATATTATAAATCTTCCATAACTAACTTGCAATACCAATACGTTCCGTTTCATCAGGTCTAGTGTCGGAGGAAGCTGCACAATTTTCTCCTTCTGCCTGTTTATTGCATTCCAACGTTATTTCTCCTGGACTAAGACAACGTTTATCAGACGATGGATTGGGAGGTCGAAGGAACATATCAGATAAAGCATTGGAAATTGCTAGATGACAAGAGAAGAAGATTAATTCACACACAGACAGCACGCAGATGTAAGTACAAGACGACTTACCAATCGTTGCACTCGAACACGACATGTCGACTGGACTGGCAGTCGTGCAATCAAAGTCGGACAGTCGTTGCTTCGTTCGATTGTCGACATCGGACGAGGATGCGCTGTCTTGCTTCGAATTCTTCTCTTCTTCACCGATAGATTTGGAAGGAGTGACGATTTGCTCGTTGCTACCAGCCGACCCTTCAGAAATCGATCCGATTGTTTCTTTTCCTTTTCTCGTTTCTCTCTCGACGTCTCGACGAGGTGCAACTTCGACATCATGTTTCGCTTCTTCGTTTTCTTGTTGTTTTGGCTCATCTTCTCGAACCGATTCTTCTTCTTCTTCTTTCATTTCATCTTTCTCTTCTTCCTCCCTAGTTTCTTCCAACGATTCCTTCGTTTGTCGTTCCCCTACTTCTATTTTATCTTCCTCTCGCTGATATCTTTCTTCAAGGTTTGACCGTTGCGATTCTTGATGTTTGTTGTTATCTCTTTGTCTGTCATCATCATCTCTCACTTCTACGGCCACAGTTTCATCTTCTCTTCCGCTAGTATTCGTTCGCGGTGAATTCTAAACGTGAGAACAACAACAAATTATGTATATATATATATATATATATATATATATATGATATCTTGTCGAATTAATGCTAAAAATGTAAACGAACCGAACAGCTAGCGATTTGCTGCGCAGCGCACGACTCTCGAGGCCGAGCACGGGTCCTGTCAAAAATAGCGCGCGTTAGACAATTATCTTGGACGTTGCCAAGAGACAAAAACACCGACAACACGACAAGACATTTGCTTCGTTCACTGTTACCCTTTACCTTTTATCTTTTCGGCGTTCATGATTTTCGACATCTGAAACAAGCAAAAATCTCATCACAATAGCGAAAACTCAAAAAATTTAATGCGAATTTTTATGTTCATGTACCACGTTCCGCAACACATGGAACTCTCTATCATATCGATGAACGTCAATTTCTCACCATTTTCGTCGTCAGTAATTGGTTTTGAACAACAACACCCCATAGATACGCTAATCTCTGGAGCAAAGCACCGATGCACACGCACACTGGAAACTCCAATAGGCAAGTGACGAAAACAAACGACCATTGTGAACAAACACATACAAACCGCATGCGCTCTCAGTCGGCCAATCGCTTTCTTACAACATATCCACATTGTGAAAAGCAAAAACATCCAAAATTAAATGTATTTTACATTGTGGGTTTTTACATTTCTTTCTTCCACTAGCAATTAACTATCTAGACTTTACCTATCGAGCTCTCGATTACTTACGCTGGATAGTTACATTATTACTGTATTGATCCGTCGTTCGCGTATATCTTCATTTGCATCTGCGCTATCGAGTATAGATACGGTCGGTCGCACGTCAGACGACTACTATACCCTTAGCCCGGATACCCGGGCCTCGGGTAATAATGTCGTTTGTCACTAGAGAAACATAATCTTGCGTAGCCAGAAGGATGTAGGTGAGATGGTCTGGCTATCCGAGACTAAGAGAAACACTCTAGAATGTACAATGAAATTTCCTCATTAAAAAATTCTTTTCTGTTATTGACTTGATTAAATTTGTGAATGTTTGTAATTGAGACGAGAAAAATTCAGTACCCAACTTGCTAATCATTTGCGGCGAAATTTTGCCAATGGTTACATTCACCTAGAGAGTCTAATCGCAAACGGTTCACGTGTAGAGCATACATGTAGACAGGACTAAGTAGTAGTAGCTGTGGTATATACTGTAGTAGCATATAGTAAGGATGGACACATACGGGGAAGAACACATACGGGGAAGTACTTATCCGGGGAATAGATATACGTGTCTAGCTAGCGCGGGAAGCACAGTGTTACATCACCAGCACATACTACATGGTGACAGGAGTGGGATCCTTTAATATAGCTCTACTGCGATTTTGCTCATCCGGAAATGGCATCAACGGTTTGAGCGCCTTCTGGGTTAGCCACAAAGGAAGATTCGACCCAGCTAGCGATATGATCAGCACCCTCATAGACGCTAGGCATGTGGGCGATCGGGCAGACAACATTCTCACACCTTCCGACCAAAGTACGTATTATCTCGTCGACTCGCCGAATGTCCAATCGGCCCGGTGCAGGACGAGAACGTACAGACTATACAGGTTGAGGACACGCCCTACCTACTCCCGTTGTGGATGGGCGGAGCAGTGCATGACAAGTTGTTCACAGTAGACACAGCCGCAGATGTCACGGTCATTCCAGAATCTGTTTACAAACGAGAACACTTCAAAAACACTCTGGAAAAATCTACCAAAATACTCAGAGGACCTACTAAACATGTCTGTGGTTTTCCCCAAGCAACATGTACTGAGCAAAGGAAACGTCACCCACTGATCGAATATGTTGTCAATTGCAAGGATCTCCATGCACCACTACTAGGCAGGCCAGCTATTGAGAAATTTAACATTGTGTTGTTCATTGGCCATCTTAATTCACACTGAGGCAGCGGACAAGTACATAACTCAGTTTCCGTCACTGTTTTCAGGCTTGGGAAAACTTCAACAAGGCTAGACTAACTAACCGCTTGCAAGACAATTAGTACAGAAGAGCAAGAAGACCAGCAGCCTACCCCCATACGACGGGAAGCAGAGCTACTAGCTAACCCTGGCATGCAATGACAAATAGGAGGGACACTGTCGGGAACTCAAACCAGACAAACACACGGCACAGTAACAAGGTGCTAGATATTCGTATCTAGCTAGCGCGAGAAGCAGTGTTCGACAATACGCGGGCAAACTGCACGTAACACAAACGTACACTCTAGCTAAACCAATTTGCAAATGGTTCAACCCATTCGCAAATGGCTTTAGCACCCAGCTAGGCGAATTCCCTGGTCCACTGGCAGGGGCGTAGCGTTGACCCCATCATTTGTAGGCGTGCATGGTCGTAAATATTGTAGACTCTAGATATATACGTGTGAAGACCACAAAGCTGTCTAGCTAGACACCTCCATTTTGGATTTGCCACTGATTCTGCCGTATGTCAGTCAATTAGAAGACAATAAAAGTGGGCGTCCCGTCGTATCGTGAAGTTTCGTCCCCCTTTTTAGTTGGAGGTCACGCCCCGCCCCTCATCTCTGGGTAGCTGTTCGCGAGTGGGCCTACAGTTTACAGTTGACATAGCGCTTCTATACTGTACCTCTATGCCACCACACAATTGCCTGTCTTCCAACACAGTTCAGCGACTTCGCTAGATTCCGAGATGATACAGTATCATACTGTACTGAATACTATTAATCAGTAGGCGTGGTGTTCATGTCAGCCAATGACGCACTGAAACCTAATACGCGCATCCTCGTTGGCTTTGTGCGTTCCGCATTCGGAAATCGTCCTAGTGAGATTTCGTGGCGACATGGCGCAGTCCCAGCAAGACGAGAACGTATGTGGCATTTTGCAAGTTTCCAGTAGAAGCACCGGGCCCCCGTAAAGGGAACATCTCGTGTATTTCTCGCCGTCGATCGAAGTACACTAGAGATCGAATGCTGCCTAGTACACAATTTAACGTTGCCATCGATCTTGCGTAACATTTGCATGCTTCTGCTGGAATGGGGAGCGTGGGTTTAGATTAGCAGACGGACGTTGCAGGTGCTGTTTGTCTAATAGGATCGTACGAGTAGCTCGGACACTGGCAGTTGGAGGCAGTTTGCCTTGTACTTTGTGTATGGATTGGTACTGGTCGGAGTGTGGACTGTTCTGAGCCTACCGACTGTCATCTTCGTCTTGCCTACGGAAACAGAATGTCGACAAAAGGTGCTACCACCCGCGATCGAGTCAGAGGTGAGCCAAACATTGTCTAACTGTTAGAACACCCAAAACATGCGATGTGAATGATTCGATCAGAGTGCGTGCTTCCATGTGTTTGTGTACGTTCGCTTGTATTGTGTGACGTGTGGGGGGTCTATGGGGTTGCGTATGTGGAGGCCCCGTATGTGTGAATGGCTGTGTCCAAGTACAGTAACATATTTGGCCTTTCACTGGGTACCGTTCCACGAAGTCTGCTTGGGCCCTCAGATCAAAAAGGTTACAAATGACGCTTTGAATCTTTGCTGCACTTTCCAAAAAATGGTAGCTAATTTAGCCCAACATTGTCAAGCGAAGAAAAGTTGGCATTACAGAGTCACTTCTAGACAAACACTGATAGTGTGCTGTTGTATGGTTTAATACTATCCAAAGTCAGCAGTCAGCATATGCTGCTTTGACAACTGGAACCGGTCAATGTAAGTAAGTGGGTGGGTGCATCTGACTTTGTGTAACACTAACTATGACTGTTGAAATTTGTTAATTAATTGTAATTATAGAGTTACTGTGAACCACTGAATACAACATCGCTTTGCTACGACTTCGTAGCAAGCCGGTCGTCCAACATGGTGTGGATTCGTCAAAATAAAAGCCAGAAAACTATCGAAGCTGAACTACAGGTAGTAATGCAGCTTCTGTTCCGGTTTGGAACTCCGCGGTGTCTCAAACATGGAAACCCCAAAGAGATGATGTGCCAGCTCGCTTTTCCTGCTTGTGTCGAAGACTCGAAGGGAGTCGAGTATCCCGCTGAAATGTGCCCGTCTCTTTGTCATTTTGCGACTACAAAGTATTGCGTGTTTGAGTTGCTAGCAGCAAAGTCAGCCGTGTACGTGGACCGAGAAACGTTTGGAATGTTTGATATTCCAGACTGTGGGACCTTGCCTATAGAAAATGACATCATCTATTCTTGTGGAGCCTACAGACGGAACACATCGTCTATGATCGAAGAGCCAGGTGAGATGTTCTACGCTAGGTTCGTTGTATTCTGTTGTTTCAAGGTGGCTGTTTATTGTCGTCAAGGTACTAGTACTACAGGTCCAGTAATGTGTCCTGCACCTCTCATTCCTTCTGCGAGTGCTCACATTTCGTGCAGTCCAGAGTGTGGCACTTGGAGTTGGACGTCGTTATCGAGTTCTGATGCAATAGAAATCTGCACTTGGGTCGGATTTATTGTTGGACTACTTGCAGCTGGTGTTGTCTTCTTCACTTGGGCAAGCTGCAGTAGCATGTATGAACGATTTGGAGAGCTGTTAGTTACAAATCAGAATACGGAGTGTTTTGTAGGTGGGCGTTTCCCGACATCATCGTGTTGTACATCAATATTTGTGGTCTTATTGCCTGTAAGTGATGTTTGCTGCCTTTGTGTTTCTATAATGCAAATAGTTGCATTCTAGGTCTTCTTATCGGAGTTGGGCTATCGATGGGCAAAAAGATGGCATACTGTTCTGCCAATGATTGGGCGACAGCCTTTGAGCAGCCGACGAGATTCTGTGCAGCTCAAGGTCAGCTGTTTGGTTTGGTTTAGGCTACATGTTGGCAGGCAGGCAGGTGTTAGTGAACTGGTAGAAATCTAAACTGAAATAGGAATTTATGGTGTTACTATATGCAATCGTATGACATCACAACTTCTATGGACATCATTCACAGCAGTATCTTGAATGGCGGATAAAGCGATTTCCAGTGTAGTCCACCTGATCTATTATCAGATCGGTCAGTTTGTGATTATAGCAGGTCTCTTGATAGAGGAACACTCTGTCGCTTAGCGCTACGCCCACGCAAAGTTGATTGCATAGCTATGTAATTGATATAGAAGGTTGGTCTGAACTACAGGCAAAGCTGGATATGAGAGCGCTAGATATTAGTAGCAAATAGCCTGAAAACAGCGCATACAATGGTCACGTGAGAAACATTCTGTCAATGCGTGCTAACGCGAGGAGCCTTGCTACCATCAAAATGGTGGAAGACACTCGCAAGATGTTGAGAAAATGTGCTCGTAGGTTATGATGTGGACGTGGATGCGCATGCAAGTCTGAAGGGACCAACTGCACTGCATTTGTGTGCTTTGCACTTATCATGACGTACTTATTGCTCACCACATGATCATCGTATACGCTCTGTTTTCACGCTGATATGTAGTGCTCGCATGTTCAAACGTGGTTTTGTGTAAAACGTAACCTATTTGGTGCCTTCGACCTAAGAAAAGATGACAAGTTGGTTTGTGCGCGACCCGAACTCTGCTTCACAACAACAAGATTGCAAAATCGCTCCCGTACGTTTTCCTTATTTGTAACTGTGACTATGCTCTGATATCCAGCTTTGCCTGTAGTTCAGCCCAACCGTCCAACTTTGCGGGGCATGATGCTAACAACGGAGTGTACTGTACCTTGAAAGAAGCAGTTGCATGGTAATAGTGAGTGATCCATTCAAGCCAGTACCAATGTCAGCCATTAGAAAGAGAACAGAGCTCATCAAACAATGCCAACCAACCAGAGTTTGCCATACCACTGGAAATGTTAACCCAAAAAACAAACACTTACACCCAAAGCAACATGTTTAATAGAAATAACGTTGAATTTAAACCACACTCCCGTTTGAATGTTTGTTGTGTCTAGGTGCTATCTACCACTACGTTACCGTTGCTTTGTACATTTGGTGGATGTTTCTGCTGTTAAACAAGACACTTACTATTCTCTGTGATACATCTGCTATATTTATGAAAGAGCATTCTCTTGCCATCCACATAATAGAGTCTGTCATCAGCTGGTGTATTCCTGCCGTCCTAGTGATTGTTGTTTTTTGGAGTGGCGGCAAAACCTATGGACTTCAGAGCACTGACCCACTGGCTTGTGGACCAGTGGATCTTGAAGTGGCTTACTACACATTGTCTCTACCCATGCAGATTGTTTTTGGCATAGCACTTACAGCTGTCATTTTGTTCCATGCTGTCAAGGATTGTAAGGTGAGTGATATGGTCACATGTCTTAATCATAGAGAAAAGACAGTTAATGCATTATTAAATGTTATGCACATCAGTGTTCAAGAAGTTGAAATTAGTGGTGTGGATTATGCCACACTACTTGGCAGTATTATCTGCTGATGTCTAAATTTTGTACGAGATAGTAGGTGTGGCCTTTCATAGCATCTTTCAAGAGTTTGCCACCAGCACCAGTGGGAAACCCATGCTGTCATTAGACAGTCGGTAATTGACATTGTCACTCATTATAGTGCTTATGACATTATATCTGCCCCTCAGAGCTTGTTTTCAAGCTATACCAAGAATTTATTTAGGCTTGTAATAGGGTCATGCAGTAAAGGTAACAGGGAGGATAGAAAAGAAACTTTACGGAGATGTTCTGTTTTTTTATTAATAGTACGTATGATAGGATGCCATTTATCTGAACACTTGGATCCTACACTGCATTTTCAGAATAATGTGTTGATTCACCACATTTGTATACTCTCATAGGTTTTGTCTGAGCCTATGGTGAGATTAAAGTAAACGTTACATATGTAGTAGGGATGTGCAGATGATATGTCAAAAGTGTTACAGTTGGAAGCTGTGGGGTTAGGTACACAGGTGTGAACATAGCCTCAGTACTCCAGACTGCTTTCTGCAAGTGATGGGAGGAGAGAGTGGGAAGAGACAAGAAAGCAGTCTGGAGTACCTAGGCTAGTGTGAACATTATGTAATGAAGACCTCAAACGAGTCTACCTGCTGATGCTTAGGAACTTCATAGCAACCATTATTGGGCTGAGATCATAATTTTTAAGCAATGCAGTCAGTTTTTCTGATATTGATAATCACTGACAGATAGGTATGTACTACATCTACTTGCGGAAATCTTATATGCATGATTTTGTCATTATGTTGATAAAACTTGTATCATTTAAACTTGAAAGCAAATTGACACTCAGTGAATGCTATATGTTTATGTTTTATAGCCAACTTTGATTGTTTGGAGTGGTCAAGAAGTAAGGCGAGTTGTTCCTAAGCCTGTTGGTCGTTTGGAGAAACGCTATCTTATCCTCATCACAGCCTATCCACTGATGTGCCTCCTTGTCTTCCTACCTGGCATTCCAATGATGATGAATGCCAAGAAGCTCGAGTGTTCTCTGGTGGACTATTTTGTTTGCATGACACTTCCAGATCCCAAGCCAACGTGCGAACCTAACTTCAAAGAATACATCTACCCAGAACTCTGGTGCATTGCAGCGCTGTCTACTGGAATTTCTTGCTATGCTTTAGTGTTCTTTGCCTCACTTTCTAAAGAAGCCCGGGCCTGTTGGCGTGGCCACAAGGACAGCTTCCTGCTCTTCATCGGCTTATTACAGCAAAAGTTTCTTCATGTTCCGTGTGATCCTTGTGAGAACTGTGACCCAACTAGACTCAAGAATGGAACACAAGCTGCATCAACTGAGATAGAAGACTTAAGTGATGATATCGGCAGGCGCTATGCCACTGCAGGTGATTGGCAACCACAAAGCACTGCAATGTAACCACAAAGCACTGCAATGTAAAGAAATCAGACACAAAGTTTCTTGCAACTAGTAGAATAGTTGCCTGTCAAGAGGTAGAATTGCAGAGTGACACAAATCAGGGATGTGATTTTATGCAAATAGCGTTCCTAACTACTAGTAACCTCTTTGGTATCACTTATTTTATGTTTAGCCAATGATGACATACCTGTAGTGTTTAGCTAAATGTTGATGTGAGTGTCTGTGTTCATGCCCATGCATATGTTTTGACAGTTTCTGGAAATGAAATCATGCTGCTCCGTCATTCAATTGGTGCTAAATAGCTACAAATGTAATGCAACACCACTTATTTGTCTTATTTGTACAGCCAGGGTTATCCATACCAGATCACAGTCAGTTAATTGCCTCAATCTGGGAGTTTACTAAAGCTTGATCCATTCCCTGACACTTTGCATTCTTGCTGTCAACAGACTGGGGCATAACTTTGCTGGAGACAGACCTTCGATAACAGTAGGTCAGACATACATCACAATGGTAGATATCAGGCTAAGATCATGTGTCCAGCTAGGGCTTTTCCAAGACAACTCCCAACATGCTTACAAGCTGTTTAGCTCCTTTCAAGAATCTACATGTCGTAGACTCTACACGTACATTGTAGAAACAAATGGCATGGTTCATTCTGAAAAGCTTAATACACATACATAAAAGTGTACTGTAAAACACTCGTAATCATTTATTATTCAACACATAATATTGAGGAATTGTTTCAAGTCTTCACAGATAGTGACTGCATGTACTTACATTACAGCTAAAGCAATATAATGTCAGGCACCTTTTAGCTAATGAAATACCATATAGTATGAAATATTGGCAAGAATTTATTTTGGCAAATTGGTGATTTTACAAGTTGTTGCCAATATAAATCTGCCAACATTTTTGCCATAAGAAGACATTGATGTCATCAACCATGTGCACTAGCAATCCTATTGATTTATTAGTGCCCGGAGATGAACCCAGACAAAACTCAGACTTACGTTCTGCTGTGTAACTATAACATACAACTCATACCTATCCTATATATACCAGCGAGGTAAACCACAGTTACGCAGAGGAAAGATAAAAATCGTAGTTATAAGAAATAGATCAATACAACACCTATTGGGAAGCAAGAGGGAGGAGAGAGCATGCATGTTTGGCTGCGATGCTGAGTACAGCCCTATGTGTGAATCTTATCACTGTTTTCATGGTAAGAATAAGGTTCCTGGCAAAAACAATAGCTAGAAGATTATGAATAGCAATTATCAATGGTTGTAGACCAGAATATGAAATCACCAAAATATAATCCACTGATATACTCTTCCAGGAAAATACCAAAACAAGTTACTACCAATATTTCATCTTATGTAGTTGCCACTGTACCACCATACATAAAAAAATGAATGAAAAAGCATAATAAAAATGATACTCCAGAAGAAACTGAATTTGGCATAATACCAGTATAGTACCATGGTGAGTAGGCAAATACTTGAGTTAATGTATAAAAAATATGATATCATGAGACAGCTAGAGTGCAGTATGGATAGCAGAACCACAGTCAGTAGACAGTTAACAATCATTTAAGCTTGCTCTGAATGTCCTTTCTAACATCTGGTGTGTTGGCAAGAACAAACAAATGAATGGGATGATCTTTTGGCATATGCAAGTGAGTGATCACAACCTCATTTGTCTTAACTTCCACACCAGGAATATCAGAAATCTTGCCATTCATAACTTCAAATGTATCAACAACTGATCCAAAGTCTGATGGAAGTTTCAAATTGATCTGGTCAATAGTGTGATCCCATATCTGCCAGTGCAAGTCCTCACCAATTGCACATCCTGGATCATTATATCCTCCATGATTATGGAAACTGACAACAGGCACTATAATTGCATTCTTTGATCTAATGGCTTGGGCCACCGTGTCTGCATTGAGGCCATCTCCATCACTATTAGTCACCATGTCTGTACAATCACCTGTCCTTAAGTACTCACGCACAGCTCCAATATCTTTATTAAATTGACCAAGTGCAGCCCATGTGTCTGGATAATATTGATTCTCAGCAACCTGAGAACAGTACAACACAAATTCACAACGTGCAAACCAATGGCCACAACACATGTAATTTAGTGCCATGACGTCAATCAGTTAGTGCCAAAACGAATTGGTGTTACTTTAAATGCTTCTAATTTGAACTATAAAACAACTGCATGTTTTACCAATCTCGTAGGTGCATGATTTTACCAAGAATCTTCCCCTTTGCAAAATAATTGCATCCCACCCACAGCTATCATTGCCAGACAATTAAGCAACAAGGGTGTGGTCTCGTTTAGCTCACCTGGGCAGTTGCAATGCAATTAAGTTTTTGCTCTATTAAATCATTCTCATGACCCCTTTCTATTTCATGTGTTGTATGCAAAGTTTAAACACTTTAACGCATTTGCTCACATTAAATTCAGACAAACTAGATTTATAACTTTATTGTGAACTACTGAGAATGCTATTTTCAGAGATCTATAAGCTTGATCATTATAAACTGTCTCCATCCTTTTAACATATGGAAGTACTTCATACATGTCATACATGTCATACATAGCAAAGTTCAGGCTACATGTATGTTGATTTATATTGTCATACATTTGAATGCAAGATTCAGACTGACCATCATCATAAATCCATTCATTACCCATCTCACTAAGCCATTCCAATACAATTTCATTTTCCTATTTCCTGTCCACGTCTTTTTCAGCTCTGCTTGCTTTTGTTCAGTTTTAGCCCTATACGTGTGGTGTTGAGCAGCCAGCTACGTAATATACCCACAGTGTAAAATATCATGTCATCCCCATGTAGAACTACAAACAATTAATAATTTACAAATACTTCTATTATTGTTATTATATCTTTTAGCTTTTGTAGAAAAATCGCTTCTACCATAAACTAAATCTCCATGTCTACAACTTCTAATAAATGTGTGTATACTACAGTTGTGCAATTGCTTGTGTCACCATAGTCCACTTGTATATTTTGAAAAAACATCACAGCTGCTAAAGTTAGGATATATGTGCAGAACATTATCATGCACCTGGTCTCCTCCAACTGTGTGAAATCACGGGTTTGTATTTCTATACAATTATGGAATATGCTTTGAAGGTGGATAAGTTACCCACATCGACTTTTCAAAATTCACGTAAATAGCGGTGAATAAGAACCGCCAAAGATATCTTCCAGCTGTTGTTCCATGGCCAACCTCTTCTGGAAGAGCAGAAGAGAATAAAGAATGTGCTCCAGAATGTTCTCAACTAAATCCGTGTTGTTCTTGTTAAACAACTTCAATAAGGGTAAATATGAAAATGAAACATTTCAAAAATTCAAATTCTGACTATAAATATTTATCTACCTAACGACTGACTCGTATTGCAACAAACATTCCTGGTACATCCAGGTTGGCACGTTACCAAACAAAAACTTTTCAGTTCCATCGAGACAAGATATGAAGAAAAACATGAACAGGTGCCCTCATGATGATGAGTCTAATTCAGATTTGCATCTGTCTGACTACTGCTCCACAGGCTCACACAAGTTTGCTACCAGATGATCTAGATACAATTTAGGCTATTTTGTGCACATTTCCTCAAGGTTTGATTTTATAAATATTTTATAATTGCTGACAACCTACACAGATAATACATGCTGTAAATGTCAAATTTGTCCTGTCCCATATATGTCCAACATTCTCTTGCCACTATCTTCAGCTGTTTATTCTTCCATTCCTTTTTTTGGAAGTGTCTCCTTTTCTAGACTTCTGGCTTTCTTAATATATGCCTTTTTAATCCTCTTTTCATCCTTCTTCTTAGCTCTACCATAGCATGCCTCCCTATATCTCCCCAACCCTTTTTACTCATAACTCTCAAACTGCCCATCCCCATCGTTAAACCAAACTACAGCTAGATGCAAAGATAGCTCCAAAGTCGAAAGCCCAGAGAATTCCAACTTTGGAGCAATTAGTCGAAAGCCCAGATAATTCCAACTTTGGAGCAATTCTCCATAAAATATTATTAAATTTCTCATTAACATTAGATGTCCCACCATAAAGGCACTTGCTTAGCAGGTCATCATTGGCTAGCTCCTCATAAGCAGGCTTGCTAAGCACTAAATATTGGCTCTGGAATAACGTCATGGTGGCTGTAGAAGGAAGCATCCTTGTTATATTTACACCATGTGTCCTCACCTTCTGGGCAGCGGTTGTGGATTATCATCTGTTGATGACTTTCAATAATGCATCTGCAATTCCTTCATCACATCAATCAACAATCTTCCTTTCTTGTCTATGCCCTTTCCATCAGCCAGCTTTGTTCCTTTGTTGTCAAGTTCTATTATTTCCAGGCGAGCATACATTCCTTTAGACACATGGCTAGTATATTCTTGCTTGTACACCCAGAGGTCTGAGCCATATGGTGTAGAGTTGTTATTCCTTTGATGGCTTTGCTGTCACCGTCTCCAAGATATTCAGTGTACTATCTTGCTCATCATGTGGCCACAGACCTCTTGAACATGGTCGATCATACTGGACACCCCCATCTGCTATAGTTCTTGTGGCATCCAGACAGATGTTTTGAGAGCCACTCATCATTTTCTGCTGTGCCTTCTTTCTTCTGACACATAATGCAGGCACAGCAGAATGACAACTTCACAAATATGTCCCCCACTTTTCTGACACAATTGCATTTTGCTCACCTACACCATGGATAGATACATAGCCTCTCTTCCACCAGTTTCGATCACCAAACACCCCAATGTCAACTGTACCACGTGGATTTGCTTCATAGAGGTGCCTGCATGAGGATGTCCACAACCTTGGTCATGCTCTTCGGGACTTCTTTGGCAGCTTGCTGCAAAACGATCACGTGACCTTGATAGGACGTGTCTGTCAAGAAATTTGGTGGCATGTTCATAGTGCCACAGAAATGCTTGAGCGGTTCATGTCGACAGCCAATTGTCTCATAGCTATACCATAGCCCTCTATACCAGAATGCAATAAAGACGTCAAACTCTTGCCTAGCCTTTCCGCCCAAAAGTATGATGCAGCGGTAGGGTCTGGCTATGTGAGACTAGAAGAAGATGCCATCTCATAGGACACATCTATGAGCTTTGCTGCAGAACACAACAACTCCATAAGCATTGCTGGCTTCTTTGGCTTGGTGTATATTGATTGCCACAGAACTTATACTTGTGTTGCACAATACCATACTGTAAACATAAATCGAACAAGAAAGAGAAAAAACGAAAAGAATGTGAATGATAACAGCTGATGCACGAATCTGTGACAAGTTCTGCATAGTGCTTCATTATATGTACATCATATTAATGTCAAATGCAGCTGGTTGTTTTTGGCCATTTTTGGCTCCCAACAGCTCCAAAATTTGATTTATTACACTCACATGACTTTGCAACGTCTTCCAGTTATGGCTAGCTGCATTATAGAATCTTTCAGCATTTCATCAACAAGATACGACACTGGCATTTTGTGTAAAGCAAAGTAATATGTTATATATATATATATATATAGTTTGCATATGCAAAAATATCTAAATAGCAATTTTAACCATTCTAACACCATGGTCCTATTATGTTAGTACATAAACCAGTTAAGTGGTCTCTGGCAATGAATACTGACTAATAAATAAATACAGTTGCATGTCACTTATCCGACCCCCTTGGGACCAGACCCCTGTTGGATAAGTGAATATGTTGGATAACTGAAGCTGTTGCAAACTCAACTATTGTTCATATTATACAGCATTTTTCCACATTAGGTATTTTGAATGTAGACGTGAATTTAAATGAACCAAACGTCTTATTGATCTAGAGATAAAAATTATACTTTTCATGATTGATTGTAAATTTACATAATATGCAGGTTATCTGTCATATCATATATATATATATATATATATATATATATATATATATATATATATATATATATATCATCAGCCACGTGGCAAACTGACCTGTCATAACGGGTGGATAAGTGCTGGTGAACGTCGGATAAGTGGATAAGTGAACATGGATAAGTGACACGCGACTGTACCACCTGCCAAGATCCCTTAGGCTTTCCAGTGTAATGGGAAAGAAGGAATCACAATAGGCCCAAGTAGCATCAAATACTATTTTTGTAAATCTATATTAATTAGGCTCATGCAAATCTGCAACAGATTGGCACATACCTCACTTTGAAAGTACATGATACCCTTAGCACATGCTGCAATAACTGACATGGCCTGTATAAGCAGCTCATTTGGTTTGGGCTGACGATGGTGCAAAACAATACTACCAACCTGAGCACAAAGGACACTAAATTTTCACTCGTTCTACAACTAATTACTACACAAGTCATGCCTTTGAATCCCAGCCATCATCAAACGCTTGTGAGTACAGCCAAGTAGGGAGAGGCATATGATTGTTACGAGTAAGTCTCAGATAGTCATAAGAACCACGTGGTGGTGGAGGATGGAGAAACTCTTGAATGTGAGGAGCACAAGCTGCAATATACCTTGGGTACCAAAATGGGTTAAGGTTTGCAACTGGATGTGTTACGAAAGTGAGTTTGCCTTACATGTCCATGCCTTGAATATCAGTTATGCCTGCAAAAATCCCACTACGTCGTGAGCGAGAGCCTCCAATGTAAGTAAGTAACTCTTGTGGGACAGATAGAATTTGTGTCAGTCGAGTACGCACACTGTCATCAATCTGGAAGACAAACAAAAGAGACAATAGAATTTCTCAATTCTACTAAATTTCATCCATTTCTATTGCCAGCAAGTACTAAGTTAGTAAAGCATAAAATCTTGAATTGTGTTTACCTTTGAATCTACCTCATCACCCATAAACATGGCAAGAGCATTGGACAGATTACTGCATTTATCAAGAGGCACGTCTGTTGTTATAAGACCATAAAATCCATACTTTGGAGCCAATTCACTAATAATTTTATGCCCTTCAACAGGATTGCTGCAATGAGTTGATGGATGCTCACGAAAGAAGAATGTATCAAATCCATGCTTTCTTATAAACTCGTAGTTCTTATCATTCATGGTAGGGAACGGGCATTCATCAGACTTTGGCCATGATTCAATTGGAAAGTGAGGAACAGCAACACGACTGCCTGCTACACTGGGAATAGATCCCGACTCCTTGTAGGTTACAACGACTGTCATTAGACTGCCACGTGAAAGATTATAGGCTTGTACTGGAATTTCAAGCATCACAGCTGACTGAGATGAAACTGATAGACTAGCTTTGTTTGACACCATGACAGTTACATCTTGCCCATTGAACAATATTTGGTTTATTGTTCTTGTTTCTGTGTATCCATTGTGAATGTGCACATACACAGTGGACATGTTCATATTTGTGGTAATGTACGTGATGTTACAAAGATTGCTAGCAATTTGAAAAGCACCATTTGCCACCACATCACCTTTGGATGTTTCTAGCTTTAGTGTTGCATTGTTAATGCCATCCCAAAATTTGTCCCTATATTTAAATAAAGAACATGTGTGTGAACATAGTGTACCATTTGAGATACAACTATTGAGCAGAAACAAATTATACACATAAATATAGACCAACACAGCTGCTATTACAACACCATACAGTTGGTTCAGTTTCTATCATATTATTACAAATAGAATGATTAGACATTCCTAGTTTGGATAGTATAGAGAAATTAGCGTCCCTTGGCAAGTCAAGATCATCTTTCTTCTTCTCTTGCATCAGCTCTGCAGAATAACCCTCCGATGTTCCTTTGCAATTTAGTGCAAAAGAAACACATTTGACTGAACAAGTTCAACTGTAGAAATGTCATGGTTTTCTTCGTTTGCTGGACACCATTAGTTGTTCTGCGCCACAGGTATGCCAGTATGTTGGAGAACTAAAACAAACTGTCTGTCTGTCTGTCCGTCTGTCCGTCTGTCTGTCTGTCTGTCTGTCTGTCATGATTTCTTAGATCAAACTAATGCACATTTCTGCAATAAAATTAAAAGACTACAACTAAAATGAAAAGTCTATAAATCACTAGTGCAAGAAAGCTAATGTGGGAAGACCTGAGTGCTGAGAGTCATGGGCTTCTCAGGTCCACAACATAATCCAGACAGTTTCTTTAAGATCACTTGTGCATTGCACCTTTGTGGCTGGATGGAAAAGCGTTTTCTCCAATAGTCCAAAAATTCTGGAGCATTCGGTCTTCCGGTTTCGTCTGATGACTGGTTGGATAGCTTTTCAAGAACTTCCTTCCTTGCTCTCCCCATGTACTGAAGTGCTCGAGAACTAATGGGATAACATTAGATGTTGAGCCTCCAGGCAGTTTGGGCCAGTCATATTTGTCTGTCTGTCTGTCTGTCTGTCTGTGTCTGTCTGCCTGTAACATCAATCACACCAAAACTGCTGGGCCAATCGCCACCAAACCATGCATGAAGACTGCATTCCACACCCCAATGCAAACGGTGTTTCGGTTTTACAAGGAAACACTAGGGACACTCTTTGGGATCCAAGAACCAACCCTAATAGTGAGATCCTCTGATTGCTGCTTTAGTGCCAAGTTGATATCCGACATCCAGTGGAAACAAACGGGTTGTATGATTCTCGTGGAAGTGTCTGGTCGCATTTGTCTGGTTTTGAGCAATTTCATGTCTGCATTGTGACATCTGAGAAGCACTGATTGTATGATTGTATGAAGTTGCAAACTAGTGTAGCCTCTGCATGTTTTCTTCTCAAGTGAAACCGGTCAGACTAACAAGTTTCGTGCATCAAGATGTGGTGAACTAAATGTGTCTAATATTCCCCAGGCAACAATGGGTCCCTCTGATAGTCATTGATAAATTTTATTACATCAGCATGCCACACCCGTCTAATATTCCCCAGGCAATGACAGGTCCCTCTGCTCATCATTTGATAAAGCTGTGAAAGCAAGCAATTTAATATATATAACAAACAGACTATACAATAGTACAAACAAAGAAGTCATAATGCATCTTTCCCCTACCTTTATACAACTATACATACTGTATGAGATAAAATATTGGCAGGGAATTTATTTTGGCAGATTGGCAAATTTTTTAGCAAGTGCCAATATATAATCCACCATAATTTGGCCACCAGAGTATGTTGACGTCATCACCAATGTGAATCAGGCATCATGGCAGTGTGGCTGTATGTCACACGGATGAGGCCACAAGATGCATGGTGACCTCTGCTTGCCATCTGTTGTGCCTACCCTGTCTAGCAGAGAGCTTAAACAGGAGAAGAGGCCATGAAGCTCTCGATGAAGCAGGTGGAGTCGTGCGAGTTAAATTCCATAATTGCAAACTTCTCCGTAACTATATATATATATATATATATATATCAATTATCCAACAACAATGTGCAACTGCCAAAATAAATTCCTGCCAATGTTTCATTTTATGTGGTATGTTAATCCCTTGACTGATGCTGGACAAACAGACATCTGAAGGCAGACATTCCAATCCTTTAATGAGAAGAGCAAGCCCACACATACGTTTTGTAACCGTAAACACACAAAAGAACACACTGAAACTCGTGCAGCTAACAAACTAGAGTTCAAAAGGATCAAATTGAGTCTGTGTGCAGAGTTTGATGCCAAATGAGCTAGCAGTTTTGGTGTTTTAGCCGTACACTCACACCCACACTCACACACACACACACACACACACACACACACACACACACACACACACATTATGGAATGAGTAGTCGGAACGACTAATCTCAATCATGGCTCTGTCTATGTCTGTTTAAACCAATCTGAGCCCAACAGGATCGGCCACATATATCATATATGTAGCCTGTTTACGACAGCTGAGCCGCTTTTCTCTTGTCTATTTTGTTTCAATGAGTCAACTTGTTGGTCCTTAAAGATTGTTGCTGACTCCTTGCAAACAGCTCTCCATAACGTCCAATCTGATGCAATGTTTTCCCATTTGGATACATTCACAACACCACATAATTTCATATTGGATTTGATGGTATCTTTATAGTTGCAACTTTTGTCATCCAGCTGAACTACTTCTATCTCTTAGCTGACCATAAAAGACACCTATTTTGGGGCAGCCTCTCATCAGTCATGCGACACACGACCACACCAACAAAGACTGCACAAGAAATGCTTCGATTTCCAATATTTTACATTTTTTCAAAACCTCCATGTTGGGTAGTTGATCTTGCCATTTGATATTCGCTATCTTGCGGAGACAGCGCATGTGGAATCTGTCTAGTTGTCTGATGTGTCTCCTGTACAAAGTCCAGGTCTCACAACCATAGAGTAGAGTGACAATAATAACAGCACAATATAACTTCACTTTTGTAACTATGCTGATTCCATGTTCATTCCAAAGCCGTCTTGTTAAGCTACCAAAAGCAACACTACCTCTTGTTCAGACGCATAGCAATTCCGTCATCTAGAACAGGGTTTGTGATAATGAACTTCCCAAATATGTGAACTTCTCAACTGATTTAATTAAGTGCTCTTCAATTCACCTTCACAGTTGGAGGTGCGCATGTAGCAGGCTTTGGCTGTAGCAAAACTTCTGTCATTTAATTTCAAACTGATAGTACGTCCAAACCTTTGTGCCGCATTGGCAAAGCAGTCCATGATAAACTGGATATCTTCTAGAAAATGGGCAATGAGAGCGCAATTGTCAGCAAAAAGAAAGTCCCGTACCAAGATGTCTCTGATTTTTGTCTTTGCATTGAATTGACGAATGATAAATATACTTGCATCAGACGTAATTGAAGGTAAATACCTTTACAATTCTTGAATGCAACATTCAACATCATTGCAAACACATTGAATAACAAAGGTGCCAGGACACAGCCTTGTTTGATGCCGTTGGTGACTTCAAATGAATTTGATGAGTCTCCACTGTGTATCACCTTGACTGTCATATCGTCATGAAAGATCTTATTCTGTTCACAAGTTTACTAGGACAGCCAATCCTAGACAGGATTTTCCACAAAAAGTTTCTATTCACAATGTCAAACGCCTTACTAAGGTCAACAAAGACCATGAAAAGATCTTTGTGCTGTTCACGGCATTTCTCCTGTAATTGCCTGGCTGTAAACATCATGTCTGTAGTCCCATGACCAGAGTGAAAGCCACATTGGCTCTCTGGAAGTATGTTGCTAGAGACATGACTGGAGAGCCTGTTCTGTATGATTCGAGCTAGAATTTTTCCTGCAGTGGACAACAGGGAAATGCCACGGTGGTTGTCACAGATAGAACGATCACCTTTGCGCTTGTTTAGGTGAATGATGCATATGGTTGCATCTTTGAAGTTCTTAGGAACTGATTCTTGTTGCCATATGGCTGTATATATATACCCATTGTCTTATGTCAGCAATTTCAAGTATTTGGGTAGTTTCCTTTTGAATAATGCAACTGTTGATGCAGATGTCTCTCATAGGATATCAAAGGCCAGTGCTGCTTTTGGTAAATTGTACAACAGACTCTGGCAAAGGCATGAAATCAAACTAACCACAAAGGTTGCAGTTTACAAAGCAGTAGTCTTATCAGTTCTGTTGTACGGATGCGAGTCATGGACCCTTCTTCGTCGTAACCTCAAAAGTTTGGAGAGTTTTCATCTGCGATGTCTTCGCCGCATATGTGGAATCCAGTGGACTGACTATATACCCAACACAGAAGTGTTATCTCGTTGCAACATCAGTGGCATTGAATCTTTTGTTATGAAATGCCAATTTCGCTGGGCTGGTCACATGTCTCAAATGCCTAATGATAGAATTCCCAAACAACTCCTTTTTGGTCAACTGGAACAGGGCCATCGTCATCAAGGTGGTCCTAAATTACGTTATAAAGATTCTATCAAGGCTAATATGAAATCTTGTGGGATTGACTTCCTGCATTTTGAGAAACTATCCAGTGATAGAACAAACTGGAGATCTCTCTGCCATTCATCACTCCAACAGTTTGAAGAAAATCGTATTAGACATCTTCAAGCTCAACGTCAGAAACGGAAAGAACAAATTGTTCCTACCAACAAGTCATTTGTTTGTCAATCTTGTGGAAAGGAATGCCGTTCAAAAGCAGGTGTTAAATCCCACCAGAGACACAGAGGACACTAAAGAGAGTCATCACTGTTATCAGTGGACATGCCATCATATATATATATATATATATATATATATAGTTAAAGTAACTTTCCTATCAGATGTTTACCACCAAATCTAAAGATTTCAGAAGGCAAACCATCTGAACCTGACGCTTTCCCAGATGACATCTGATCAATTGCCTTGGTCACTTCGTCCATAGTTGGATTTTCTATGAGTTGGTCTTGCCATGGCCACTCAGGTAATTCTTCCAACACTGTTTCATCAACAACAGATGAATGATTCAGAGCTAATTAAAAATGTTCAGCCCATCTTTGTATAATTTCATTGTGATTAGTGAGTAGACATAAGACATCACTGGGAGAGATGGGTGTGAACCCCTTACACTGAGGACCAAACACTGTCTTCAAACTGATATAAAAACGCTTCATATAGTGCTCATCTGCTGCCTTTTGTATAGATGTGCTTGATCTTGCCACCACTTCTCTTTCATTATCTGTAGCTTTACTTGCACAGATTGCCTCAGACAATTGTAGATCAGTCTCTTAGACTTAGATCTATTGTTAGTAATCCAATCGTTATGAGCCTTGCGCATACTTTGAAGGAGACTCTGAATAGAAGAATCATTCATGTCAAACTAGTCTTGATGTTTATGCTTGGTATGACCTACACTCCCAGATGCACATTGGTAAGTTTTTGATTTCAATTCGATCCAGAGGGACTTAATGTCCTCAGAATCCATTGTATCATATGTTGGAACTGACGTCTAGTGTCGTTCAGGTGTAGATTCTCGACACATAATTTTCTTACAAACTTGGATCTGCCTGAATGATGTTTGGTTTTGATAACTAGAGAAGTGGTACATCTCACTAAACGATGGTCAGACTAGCAGCCAGATCCTCTCATAGCTCGAGTTAGTCTGATGTCTCGTAAGTCGCGTTGCCTTACAATGACATAATCCAGAAGATGCCAGTGATGTGAGCGTGGATGGATCCACGTTGTCTCCTTTTATTGAATTTTTGAAAGACAGTATTTGTTATTATAAGGGCATTCTGGGCACAGGTAGAAAGAAGCAGAGTTCCATTTGAATTTTCTTTTCCCATAGCATGATGGCCAATCACCTTGCTCCAAGCAGAGTTGTCACAACCAACACGAGCATTAAAGTCCCCAAGCAGGACTAATTAGTGGTTGCTTGGAACCAAATCAGCCACTCTGGTCAAGTCTTCATAGAATCGTTCTTTAGCTTCATCTGAAGCCATAAGAGTCGGTGTACAGGAACTGATAATTAAGTGTAGCATATCGATCATGTGAAAGACTCACATGTAATGACATTAAACGAGAGTCTATTCCTTTTAAAAGAAACTCAAACTGGCATAGAGTACTGGTTTTAATAGCAAAACCCACACCAGCTTGGTGTTTTTCACCTTCTGGCACACCTGGCCAGAAGAAGGTGTAACTAGGACCAATTTCTTCTAAATTTGATTCACCAGCCAAATGTGTCTCACTGAGAGCAGCAATATCGATGTCATACTGCCTAAACTCTCTACCAATAATAGCAGTACGACGTCATTACTTACATTATTTCTATTGTCTTGTAAGGTTCAAACATTCCATGTTGCAAGGGTAAGTTCAACTTGGTTTATTAAGTTTCTTTCGACCGCATACTAAAAGCCCAGTTGACCGTAGTAAGCCAACAAGGTATAAGAGAAGCAAACTTTGTTTAGGGTTCCGTTTATCATCCCTTCTCCTAATAGAGAGAGCAGTGCTGTCCCTGAAAAGGGCTGCTCTGACACTTAGGCAAGATACGACCAATACCGTTGCTCCAGTCAGTATCGAACGACTATCACACCTGAGCTGCCAATGTGCAGGTTCAAGACTAAGGGCTTCAATGTCATTCTACACCTGCCACAATCACCTCTAGCCCAACGCCGTTGGACTTGAATAGAAGACACAGAGATAATAAAGAAATAAATACAAATAATGTCATGAAGACCTGCACATTGAATTGATTAAAGTGAGATGGGCGTGTGCAGAACCAATCCCACTCTCTCTTTCCAAAACTCACCAAATGTTGACAGGTGTAGACATACAACATGCCAAGCGACAAGCATGGACACAGTAAGCTGTCCACAATCTTAAAACAAGGAACTGCACTTCAAAGCAAAAGTGACCACAGTTGCTTACGAATACTGAAAGCTCCTCTGACCAATTCAGACATTGGCAATAGCCTATTTAATGGCGCCCAAACTCGCCGTGTCCAGTATCGTCATAAAGCACATGTGATATCTTATAGATACAATAGTGCCATCTATTGCCCCATCACACTCTGATGGTAAAGTACTGCCGCCAGACCGTCCGCGACTGCTTATTCGTCAGGTCAAACCTGCTTATCTTGCAGCTAACATCTATATCTAAGGGCTTCTTTACTATCCGCAACCAGTGGACATGCTTGGTAGCAGATGGAGCTGCTACTGGAAATAGAAGCCAGCTTCCAACACACACACACACACACACACACACACACACACACACACACACACACACACACACACAATGCCTTTACAAAGAGCTCAGAACGAATTTAGAACACAACCAACACCTTGTGTGAAATGAAATCCAAAATGACTTCCCTTTAACCAGTGGGTTGTCATACACCTTTAGCCAGTCAATGTCCCAGTTTCCACTCACCAGCTGCACCTGTTTGCCATTCAGATAAACATTCCCCACATTTCCCCCTGCTGCAGCAACCCCAACAATATGAAACCTGCCGCCATTCACAGGATCTGGTAAATTGACTTCTCGGTAAACGTCATAGGGATAGAAGAAATCCTTGCGATAACTTGCATATAGTTCATCAGATGCAATTACAGCATCCCAAAGGAAAATCAAATGCAAAATCTACACAAATGCCATGAAAAGTTACAATTACCAAATGTTGACCCTTGTGTTGCACTGAACACTCAACCAGTTCACAGATAAGAAATATCTAGCCATCCTCATTTTTATAGTTTCAATGGCTTAACATCAATATCTCAAGTCTCTTGTCCTGACTAAGTTGTATTCATCAATCAATAGTTGTTTCTCATGATTATAATTACTTAAATTCCCATGACTATTTGTGTTAGGACTGTTGGTCTTGAGCCTTCATTTCAATCAATCTGCTTGTTTGCTTGATGTTGCAGTTGTGGTGTGGTGTGGTGTGTGTGTGTGTGTGTGTGTGTGTGTGTGTGTGTGTGTGTGTGTGTGTGTGTGTGTGTGTGTGTGTGTGTGTGTGTGTGTGTGTGTGTGTGGACAATTGTTCTAATTAGCAGCTGATCATCACTAGCGAACAGACACACGTCCAAATCATGTCAGAAACCTGCAGTCCTACACTACTGTACACCTGCAATCCTCCCCTGAGTGAATGCAACAACTCACCTGATGACGCACGGCCATATGTATTGACGCCTTCTTACTGGTCTACTACAAAATTCGAGTCAAGGTGTCACGAAGTCGCTCAGACAACAGGACAGTCAACAGCTTCTATAGCTAGCAAACAGAACACGCTAGCTACAACAGATGGCTGCAGAAGTACAGAGATCGAAGCGCTATCTTCCAGGAGCTCTGGACGGAGCATACGTGCCTGGGTACGTTGACATAAACAATGTCATAGCGAAATAGTCTATATATATATCAGATAGAAACGCGGCGCTAATTTTCTCTAGCTACTTGGGATATCGCCCGCAGTTAAAGTTCTACTATGGTAAAACTTACGGTTCGTTAACAAGACAGTTGGCGAAGGTCAGTTGTTCCAATTAAATCTTTACGACGAGACGAGATTGGTTTTTGACGTCTATTTGTAGCGACAAAATGATTGGACGACGAAGATCGTGCAAGCTTGCCCGGATAAACACGTGCGATTTGATGGAGGCGTTCTTCCAGATTTGAAGAAAAGAATGGCTGTGCCTCCGTGGTCAGGAGGTGCAAAGTTTGCACGCAATATGGTTTCTAGCTATTCAGGTATTAATTAAAACGAGCACTGAGCCAGGAATGCTGCTGACGTTGAAACACCTAGAGATGCATAGAACCCTAGATATGTTCGAGTCTCCAGAACTTCAGAAGAACTCTACCGCTGCTTTTCCCCCGCTATTAATATTAGGTTGGGCATCTTCGATCTCTTCATATGGTGTGTGCTAGATTTTCACCACATCTATAAATCACTGCTACAGTGTACTGTACATATAATACAGACTCAAACTCAAATCTAAAAAAAACTTTGATCAGCTGTTTCTCTGCCGACTCTACTACTTGAACGGCTCTAGACTTCCAAACTTTAGTACCACTGATACACTGGGCTTTTTCAATAATATATAGGGCTAGGTTTTATATACAGTTCCTGTACATACCAGAACTTTCATATGAAGGGCAGCCAACTGAGCACTGCTGCAATTATCATGTGTAGTATAGGATTTTCAAAGTTATCACAGATGAGTACACCGTATGTCTGAGAAAAGTCCAGCAAAAATCGCACAAAATAAATCTGACGCAAAGCAGCTGAGGAAACAGCCCTCAACTCTGGTATAATACTCTGCATGAAATACAGAATTCGTACAATAGGACGTCTAGATTTCAAGTATTAGCGAATTCACAGCAAGTACAAAAAATTACTAGTAAGACAAAACCGGATTTAGCAGAATTTTTAAAAAGTGACTTCTGTTTCAATATTTACAACCTAATAATACACACATAACACACACGCATCTGCGCGTGCACACACACGCATCTGCGCGTGCACACACACACACACACACACACACACACACACACACACACACACACACACACACCTGCACAACTTAGCATAATAGATATCAGTAATTGTTCTTGTTATATTTTCAATCATGCATTCCTCTGATATCCAGGATTCATACCTGGACTCAACTTTACTTATGGGTCCACATTTCAAGAAGCCGCAAAAGATGCCATTCAAGACCACATAGATGCACAGACCAAGGTGGAAGCAGCAGGTACTGATCTCCAACAAACTGTACATAAGCAAATCCCTCTAACTCCTCAACAAAGTGAAACAGCTCCTTACATTTGCAACAAAAGACCAAAGGACAGTGTAAAGCATTTCAGAATTGACTTGCCACCGATTCCTGGCTACATGGGATGGGTACCACGATATGCACACTGTGGACTCGGAAAAACACACGATCTGCGAGCAAAAGAGGCTCTCGAAGTATTCAACAAAGAACAAGAGATCTATAATAACAGGGACTCCAATGTCAAAATTACCGAGCTGAAGTAAGTTATCGTCTGCAGAATATTTACATACATAACCACTCCTCATGTGAACATAAGCACCGACTTGAGGCTAACTTCAATTAAAAGCACGCGGATGGACAGGCAATCAGATGGGCAAACAGGCACACAAACCATGTATGTGTAGAAGTGTGTATACAGCCTGTAGCAAGGAAATCTCTTGCTTGCTCATAGAGTCGACTACTGTCTATCATTTATTGTGCATGTTGTTCATTCATTCTTTCACCATTCTTCAAGTGAGATTTGCAGCAATGCTTTGATAGCCATTTACCAGCGAGTTGTCCTTGTTAGATCACTATCAGTATATGACATCTCTTAGGTAAGCCGTCACAAAACAAACTTATTCACTGGTCATTCACTGGTCAGCAATACTATGCACCTACTCAACTACTTACACAATTATAGCAATACACAAAATCACGGACTAATCACGACGCAAGCCTAATGCTTTCGTCTCCTGCAGAAAACTTCAAGACACACCGGATTGCGGCTTGAAGATCAACACAAATCGACCATATCCAATATACAGGAAATCAGGAGTCATTCCCAACTACACGGGTCACCTTCCAAGTAAGTAACACACAGCACGAAGCATATTAAACACAATATCATGTCGATCCTTTCTTCTCATTTCAGAGGAAATGTTCGAAATTGGATCAACTTACGGAAGTACAACGAAACGGCTGTCGGTGTGCAAATACTCAACAGTCAATTGACGGATCGTGACAGAAACTTTGTCTAGCAATGATAATATCAAACTGTACAAAACAAGAATCTAAACAAACTTGCCCATCAGTCTGTACAACACAGTCTAATCTAAAATTTACCAATACATACATTATCGTATCATTAGCCAAGTCACATACTCATCTTGGCTTACATTGGACCTACGAATGAAACAATGTCTTGTGTTTTCTGTCAGTATCCTTGCTTCTGGCTACAACTTCTGGCGGTCTTCGTATTGCGGACGTATCTTCTACCCTTTTCCCACCAACAGCTGATTGTTCTGCCTCTCCAACTCGTTTCATGCCTTCTGGCTTCCTCACCATACTTTCCCTTTCTTTCTTGTCTTTGTCCTTCTCAACAGCTCTTTTCCCTGCTGCTGGTGAAACGGCTGCTTGTCCGGCAGTGGTTGTCCCATGCCCTGGATTAAGACTAGAGCCACTGGCATAGCTTGCAGCTTTCTGCTTCAGAAGTGTCCAGTCAAATGAATAGTCATACTGGTGATTGAGAGTACGAAATAGAATGCGAAATAACTGACGTAAATACATGTAGTCTGGAGCTTCTTCAAATCGAAGACCTCGACAATAGTTGAGATACATAGTAAACTCTGTTGGATGGCCCTGTCCAAAATAAACATTCTGATGTCAAGCAATCAAGCAACAAAGACAGACAGACAGACAAACAGACAGGCAGACAGACAGACAAACAGGCTCAACATCCAACGTCATCCCATTAGTTCTCGAGCACTTTGGTACATGGGGAGAGCAAGGAAGAAAGTTCTTGAAAAAGCTATCCAACCAGTCATCAGACGAAACTGGAAGACCGAATGCTCCAGAATTTTTGGACTATTGGAGAAAACGCCTTTCCATCCAGCTACAAAGGTGCAATGCACAAGTGATCCTAGAGAAACTGCCCGGACTAAGTGGTGGACCTGAGAAGCCCATGACTCTCAGCACTCAGGTCTTCCCACATTAGCTTTCTTGCACTAGTGATTCATAGACATTTCAGTTTAGCTGTAGCCTTTTAATTTCATTGCAGAAATGTGAATTAGTTTGATCTAAGAAATATGTGATAATGACAGACAGACAGACAGTTTCTCTTCTTTCATCTGCTGGGAAGATTCAATATCAGCTATACACAGCTACTGCTAAACACGAGGCAGAGCAGTTGATCAGTGAAGTCCCCACAGCTTGTGACGTCGCACGGCGTTGCTCCTCAACAGGAAAAGGAGCTGGGGCTTGGTTAAACGCAATACCAACTTCAGAACTGTTAGCACTTAATACACACAAATTTTGTTTGCCGACCATGCTGAGATTGGGCTTGTCAATACCCCTTTCTGATGGGATGACCACCTATTAACCTCTAGGGCCGTGTTTTCTTTAGCTGCACCCTAAACTAGTTTAGCTAAACGCATTTAAAAACTAAACCAGTTCAAGAAAGCGACTGTTTCCACTAGGAACTTGCACATCACAGATGTGCAAAACAAACCGTCTAGGAACGTCTTATTTTGAAGTATTGGACTGCTCTGTCGCCGAGTCAGAGCAATTGTTGGTTTCAGCATCGGCTAGTAGGAATTTTCCTGATGATGAACAAGGACACCGTCTTCTCTCTCTCCGTAGCTGCTGATTTCTTTTTACTAGTTAACGACCCTTACATCTTCTATCCAAGCAAAATAGTCAACATCATCAAAATGGCGTTGTCAGAAGACATCTAAACAAGCGCGCTACTGTCACGTGACAGTTAAACCTAAACCACGTTGCTAAACCTAGTTTGAAGTAGGTTTAAGAAAGCGGTTTAGGTTTAAAATAATAACTGGTTTATTGCAGGTGGAAACAGGTCATTTCTTAAACCAGATTAGCTTAAAGGTACACTCCATCGTTTAGCGCTACGCCCCCACAAACTTGATTGCATGGTCTACGCAATCAAGTTGGAAGGTTGGGCTAAACTATAGGCAAAGATGAATATCAGAGCGTAGTCACAGGTACAAATAAGGAAAACGTATGGCAGCGATTTTGCAATCTCGTTGCTGAAGCAGAGTTTGGGTTGCTCGCAAACCAACTCGTCATCTTTCCTCAGGTCGAACGAACCAAATAGGTTACGTTTTACACAAAACCATGTTTGAACATGTGAGCGCTACATATCAGCGTGAAAACAGAGCGCATACGATGGTCATGTGGTAAGCAAGAATTAGGTCACATGATAAGTGCAAGCGCACAAATGCAGTGCAGTTGGTCCCTGCAGCCTTGCATGTGCATCCATGCCCATTTCATCACATTTTCTCAACGTCTCGTGAGTGTCTTCTAGCATTTTGATGGTAGCGAAGCTCCTAGCATTAGCGTGCTTTGACGGAATGTTTCTCACGTGACCATCGTATGCGCTCTGTTTTCAGGCTATTCGCTGCTAATATCTAGCGCTCTCATATCCGGCTTTGCCTGTAGTTCAGACCAACCTTCTATCTTGATTGCGTAGCTATGCAATCAAGTTTGCGTGGGTGTAGCACTAAACGACGGAGTGTACCTTTAAACCACTTGTTAAACCGGTTTAGGCACTAGTGGAAACACACCCTAAATCTGGTGGTGGCATCTAGTTGGTCTGATTGTCTTCAAAACCTAAATGTGCACCATCGACGAGAACCACGACATTGCTATTCGAATTCAGACCAGACATTGTGGATTTTGATCTGGATGTAGCTCTGGCACACCCTTGGACCTCTGCTATTTTGCCACAGTCATCTGAGTCAGATGGTGCTGCTGCAGAATGAAGAGAAGAGAGGAAGACGGCAAAATAGGCTAAGGAAAATCTACCAGGTAGATCAACCGTCAGTTTTATTCTCTTAGTCATAAAACATTTCGGACGATGGGGTGAGATGGGGAAAAACTCTCTGGAAAGGCTGGCCAAGAAGTCACGTGATGAACTTGGTCAACCTAATGCTGCTGAGTTTCTAGACATCTGGAGAAAGAGATTTTCAACTCAACTTCAAAAGTGCAATGCTAAGGACAATGATTGCTCTACCAAGTGTTTCAGCCAATAAGTTGGCTCCGAGTACTCTGCATTGTTCTCTTTAAGTGTTATATGTTTGTTTTTAAAACGTAGTTAAAACGTGTTTTAAAACGTTCATTTATAAAAAATATATGTATTGACAGACAGACAGACAGACAGACAGACAAAAGACAGATAAGCAGAGGAGCAAAGAGACAGACAATAGACAGATGGACAAATAAGATAACAGAGACAGATAGACAAACAACCATAATCTGAATACCATTCTACCGTGCAGTGCACTGATGTATTAACAAATGACAAAATATTTGTTAATGATCAATCAAACTAACAGATATACAAACATGTAACAAACACAACAAATAAATTCAAAAGCAAATGAGGACTTCAAAACACAGCTTATAGCAAAGCAATTATAAACACACGTGACACTCAAAATCATAACCTTGCAAAGAACTTCCACTGGTGTCGACATCTTCTTCTCACTAATTTTATCATACTTCTGACGTTTCGTGGCAGCCTAACAACATGTACGTATTTTTTCATTTCATTCACAACTACCTCTGCACATAACAAACCTTCAATCCCTGCCACGGTAATGTTGACCGATTAAAATACATCAAGACATAACCAAGTGACTCCATATCATCTCGACGCCTATACGTACCACAAACAGATTATCTACTTAAATGTTGAGAAAACTAAAGCAATGACAGACTGCAGTAATATGAAGCACAACACTACTCAACTTACGCCTGTTCTATGCCTAGGTGTGCATTGATACTTGCGTATCTTGCCGTCCCTGTTAGATTCTTGTCTTCTCTATATGGAATATGTTGACGTGACCGACTGTCTCTGTACTTTTTCGCCAAACCAAAATCAATCAAATATAACTACACACGGTAAACACCAAACACGTCAATTGTGGTATCTCTCAATGGTCAGTTGTGAAAAGTCCACCTTGTTGCTACTCTTTCCAATGCCCATTAGAAAATTGTCTGGCTTGATATCACGATGGATGAAATTCTTGTTGTGAACATACTCAATACGACTAACCATCTAAAACCAAACAGACCATAGTCCTTGAAGCAAAACACAAGTGACATACGAACAGAGAGCTGACTTATAAACAGCCAAGCAAGCAAGCAAACTGGCAAAGCAGTAACCACAGCTTTCACCACAACAGAATGTCAAGCAGACACACCATTTATAAAGAATGTGGTACACCTTGGCAACTATCACAATATGCAAGAAGACCAGCCATATTCAAGCAGGCCTGTATTCCACCAGCTTGTCTGTATGTCAGTCTCCTGTCTGTCTGTGTTAGTGTCTGTCTGTGTCCATGTCATGTACAGATGGATAATCGTGTCGACAAACGGACAATGTGTTTTAATGCTTCCTTATACCTTATACCGGGTATACCAGTACTACACTAGAAACCTAAATTAGGCATAGTACAGTTGCTAACACCAGCACAACCAACAACGATGACAACCACCGCAGGGGAACTCCAACTGAAATGCAACTTGATGTCAAAATGTAGTATTTATCGTGAAATTTCATGCTACTTTAAGGCAAGCAGTCGCTTTGGTAGCGAAGAAAATGCGTGCTATGTACGGAGCATGTGCCAGGCTGCCACGTCATTGGCGCTAAGCTCTGCCTACATCAAATGAATTGCCTTGGTAGCTCAGCTAGCTTGCCAGTAAACTACATGCAAACTAAACAGGAATAGTAGCTATAGAGGAATCTTGTGTTTTAAGGCCTTAGAAAAGCTCTTTGTAACGAAAGTAGGATGCTAGAGACTGTTCTCCCAGCAGACTTGACCCTCTCCTCTCACAGAAGATGAGGCTAGCGCAATAAAAATCAATGGTAATTAGCGTCAGCGTTCACTCTATTGATCTACGAGGAGAAACACGCTGAAGGTTCAGGTATGTTAAGGAAGTGTAGATGTTCTCTTCGAGGGACCTGTGTAGGCAGACATGCCCTTCTTGCTCTCTAGTCGTACGTGCAGGTCAAATTAGGTAGCAGTCCGGTGTGCTCAGCTTTGGCGATCAGCATAACATCTAGATGCCTCATGAGCCGCGATCGAGGATTGTGTATCCGGGAATGACGAAAGAGCAGTGAGATTGGTCACGAGTCTACGCACTACAATGTGGAGGGTGTTACATCATTGTGCTCGGGTTAAAAGTCTACGGCTCAATCAAAGCCATTCTGCAACTGGAACACTTTGCCCAGCCACTGTTTAAAAGAAACGTGTCCAATACTCAGATCTCTCCAAGAGAACCTCATATTTGAACCCTCTGAATGTTTCTCTTCGTAGATTAATAAAACGAAGGCTAACGCTAAGTACCATTGAGTTTCATTGCACTAGTCTCATCTTCTGTGAGAGGAGAGGATGAGGTCTAGCAACACCTAGGGGAGAAAACAACGTCTAGCATCCTACTTTTGTTACAGAGAGCTCTTCTAAGGCCTTAAAACACAACATCCCTCTATAACTACCATTTCCATTTAGTTTTCGTGTAGTTTACTGGCAAGATAACTGAGCTACACAAGCAATTCATTTGGTGTAGGCGGAGATAACGTGTCAGCCTGGCGCAGCCTACATTTTAAGATCAGGTTGTGTTTTCATTGGAGTTCCCCTTTAACTCACCAAATACCCACCCATGATACTGCACGCCACATGTATACAATTACTTAGACAAAATAGCAAACGCAACACCAACTATTTACTCAGTTGCTTCATTTGCAACATACACTGTAATGTTGTCAACCAAGACCATTCGGTTTGATCCAATAGCAGCGGTTGAACCACATAGCAACATTCAGTATATTTACTGAACGTAGAAGTCTAAAATAACTAGGTATGACAAACAACTCTACAGCATCAATGCTAAGCAGACTTCATGTTTACCAGCCTCGGTAGCTCAAATTAAATTACAATGGTTCTCTTTCCCTCTGTTGTCAGCACTGTTACTATTTTCTAAAAAATGTCATTACTATAAAGTAATTCCATGTGAACACTAAAACTTCACATAACTAAGTCTAAGAAAACACAACAGCCAGGGGTCATGATGAAACAGCAAGATTCTCACAGCTAGCAGAAGTGTGCACATCTTTGTAAACAACTAGAATAACAGAATCATGAGATAAGAGGCAGTTATTACCTTAACTAATAGAAGCAGCATTAGAGTGATACTGACCAGTTTACACCCCCCACCTCACATACTGAAGAGATACACTGTACATATGCTGCTAGCATTGTGATGCTGAAACTTGTTTGATTCAGTTTTACTAAAGTGTGTTTCATACTAGAGATAGTTGAATTCCGTCACAAGAGATTTTCAGTTGCTAACAATAGATCAAGCAATTGAAAATCTGAATGTCATCATTATCACCTCCACTGGCAACAAGCTGATTAGAAATACATACATGTGAAACAAAGAAGGCAAATGAAAGGCATCTTCAATGCATTATCGCCTGGCAGTTCAATTAGAACAAACAATACAAAATCATCAAAATAAAAAAGACTCAACAGTAGACAGAAACTGTAAGCTGTTGTCTTGTCAGTACGCTGTGATAATAAATCTCCAAATAAGTTTCTTACCAAATAAGAAATGGCCACTGCCAATGAAATCCCCCCTTACAAACTTTCTACAAGTACAAAACCCTCTGAATTGAGACAACAGCAAATAAAAACAACTAGACAGTTACTGTTACTCTCAGATGAGGCAAGGCTAAGTTTAATCAGTTTGTAGTATATCTTTCTTAAAACACTGCCTGGTCAACCCACCCGTAAAGATAAACACTGCTCCTTTCTACTTCATCAAGAGCTTTCTAGTAGATAAAGACAAACTGGTGTTCCAAGTAACCAGACGTTCTAATTCAGTAACTATTTACAATTAATGGTCACCACAAAAACCCCAAAATAAGAAGGCTAGTCAGTCTTGACTCAAAGACACTATACAAGACTCGCTTTGAACAGATGGATCAGAAGCTCCTAGAATATCCATAGCTTATAGAGTAGCTACAACAACTCACATGGACTTTTAATTAAGCATCACAGCAGCATAAGATGGTCTGGCACAAAGCTGCATGAACTAAAGAGACTGCAAAAAGCTTCAGCAGCATCTTCAAACTGTGGATATACAGTCACAATGAACAAAATAAACCACTGATGTTTCAATACTAGTTGTCTTCTACTCATAACAAATATGTATACCGTATTTCCTTGATTAAAAGCCACCCTCGTTTAAATGACGCATTTCAATCAATTTCAATATATCTAGCTCAAAGTTTGAAGGAAGAATCATACGACTTCTTCGGAGATGTGAGGTAAACGTTTCTTAGACTACCCGTATACTGTTTGACCGCATGACGTCTTAAAGTGAGAAATACGTACCAGTATCGTTAGTTTTGTTCTCTTGTAAAGGTGTCAAACCTACAGTGTGTACACATACACACTTCTAAAGCACGGACAGAGCCTTTACCAAATAAACGCTGCCCTTGAATAAGCGCCACCCTCATTAAACACTGCGATTGGAACCCTAGCTAAAAATAAATGCCATGACATTTAATTGAAGATATACAGTAATCTCTTTTACTAGATATAGTATTTTTCTGTATATGAAGCTTTCTATTGTCTTTCACTTGCTAGTATTTATGCAGAGTTCATGAGCAGCAAAGCAAAGGTCAAACAAACAGACAAACTAATTGTTCTATTTTCATAAATCCTCTACTAGTGCACAACCAACCTTATACTACGAACCCAGTCCTACTACTAGCTGTAAGAGAGTGCATTGAGCCTTCTTTCCTACTTCCCACAGTCTCTTTTAAACTCAGCTACATTCACAGCCACATCAAGGATACTTGCATATCGTCCTTAGAAAGAGACTTTGCCATGTGCCTTATTTTCACCCTTATCTTCAAGTGTCCTTGAGTCAAGGCAGTAGAAATGCACCTCAACTCTGCCAAAATGCTCTAAAAACTAATGGACAGAGGGGCAGACAGACAGGCAATCAAGCAAACACAAACAAAACCAAGATCACCAACAGCCTCAAACAGACCAGACCAATAGAAAGCAAAACTCAGCCACAAACATACCACCTAAAAATCAACAAAAATCCAACCAAATTAATGAGTGTCCAGTTTTTACCTGGTCTGCTAGCATCAATACTGTTTTCATAGAGAAACGTCTTGAACAAAAGTTGAATAGATCCTCCAAGCTGGGGCCAAGAAGATCCATCACAAGAACGTTGTAATCTCTATCTTGTCCATACCACCTATTAAAAGCAACCAAAACGGGTGTCAAAACTACAACTCAAAACAGCAGGGGTCTCCTAGCTGTCATAGCAACGCAACAAGACCCCAGGCCAGGCCAGACACCGACACCGACGACCGAAGGCGTGGTTAGACAACGCGTAAAAAGTTTGGCAGTTTGAAGAAGCACAGTAACTCAATTACCTGATATTCGGAATGCCCAGGCCACCGTTCAAAATTCTGTACAGCTTCGACTCGTACAGCAGTTGCGGGTGACGAGCTTTCTGAGATTCCATTTTCACGGCTACTTCCTGGACACATTACGTCAGCAAAAGACATCTGGTTGATACACGAACACCTTCGCCACCGTTCTGTACCGTTACCTCGCCGTTGGTGATATTGACGGCCAAATAAATGTCGCCGAAACTTCCGCTGCCGATTTTACGCACAAGTCGGTACTTCCCTCCCACCTGATATTCACCCTTGCTGCCAGAGCTACTGCTTGCCATGCTATTGTCGCACTGAGACTCAAAAGTATCGCAATCACACTGAAATCACCCGCAACATTGACGTACAAGCTTCTAACCTCGCGCATGCGCTATAGCGATTACGAGAAGGCGAACATCACAACATTCTATGAGTGCGGTGGAATTGTCAGTAGAGTTCAGGTAAGATCACTGTGTAGTTACGGTTATTGTTGCATTGTCGAGCAATGTGCTGCATGCTAATTGTCGTCTAACGAAGTATTCCCTCTTGTTACTTCACTGTGGGGTAATGCCTATGCAGCTAGAGTGCTGCATGAGGTGCATACCGGCTGCGGGCGAGGATGTCGTACAAATGTTACGCTCTTTGAAAGGTCGTCTTTAGCTTTGCATTTGTGTAGACAGGAGTCTAGTTTTTGGATGGGCTGAGCAGTGTCTAGAATGCATGCATTGTATGGCTATACAATGTAGCAATATTATTCAGGAATCGTGAGATCTTGAATGAATGAATGAACTTTTGTATTGTAACTAGATTGTTGTGATGATAATGGTGTTCTTTGAAACGAATGATGAATGAATGAATGAATTTGTATTTAGAAAGGGAAAGCCTTCAGCCCGAGGCCAAAGACCAATCCACCAGATGCCTTGGAATTTGTTGTAAAATTAATGGTACACCCTGTCATGCCACAGTTGGTCCGCCACCCATAGAACTACACGTGGCTGCCATAACTGGTCCTGGACCACTTGTGGCTGCCATACTTGATCCCCGAGATCACTTATGGTTGTTACTGCATGTGCTTCCTCAAGTGGTCCTACCCTGACCAGGACTAGTTATGGCAGCTGCACGTGGTCCTAGGGCCAGTTAGGGCAGCCATAGTGGTCTCAGAGTAGCGACAAGTGGTCCTAGGACATCTGATTTTACACTGAACTGAAAAGAACTGTATAGTGTAACCTTTGCTACTATGCATGCGACGAGCTGCAAGATACTTGCCAGTAGTAATCACTTGCATCCTACACATCCATTATTCTCTTAATTCTTTCAAAACAGACAGA
This sequence comes from Corticium candelabrum, assembly GCF_963422355.1. NCBI lineage: Eukaryota > Metazoa > Porifera > Homoscleromorpha > Homosclerophorida > Plakinidae > Corticium > Corticium candelabrum. The sequence continues at coordinate 6,833,924 of NC_085085.1, forward strand.
AGTCTAAACAGGCAAACTAAAACTGGTCACACTTCTATTGTACACTTGTAGCCATTAACGCCAGTCTTGTGACCCGTACACAATATTATACCATCCTTTACAAGTATGGCATCGGACCATCTGGCTGTCCTCAGGCATGTGGCACGAACAGTGCTAGTGCTGGTGGATACTGTCTTTCTGTGAGGTGCATGCATACTCTCGCCAGATGCTGGTCGTTGCCAACATTTGTTGAAATTTGCACATGCTGGATGCAGACCAATAGTGGACCATTTGGTTCACAGCATCTGGTCCAGCTCAGACGGTAATGGTAGGAATAGTTGTGGCATGAGAGTACACACTACACAGACTCTCAGTTGTCGTCTGAGACCCATTGTCTCACTATATATATTGACCATAACACAATGTATACACAAGTAATAAGTGAAATGACACAACTGAACGACTACTGTAAGCAAAACTCAAACAAAAATCACTACTCTCAACCAGCCATACACTTTCCAGTATGATACTATCAATTATCTGTACTCATATTTTCACACACGTTATGCAGTTTATTACAACTACAAGTGAAATTACTGACTGTATGTGTCACTATGTCTGCTGTCGTAGAGAATAGTATAATTAGTATTATTAATAATATTTCGGAAATACTTTGTAATATGTTGTATTTTGATTTATGAGTAATTAACTGGATAATTTTTAATCACTGTTTTACTTCCATGGTGAATGTGCTCATATGTCTTTGCTCTTGTTGTGTTACAAGTTTGATGTTATTCTCCTATGTTGTGTACGATAGTGGTGGCGCTGAGCTTTTGTTTGGCAAAGTTAAGAAACACTGTGTGACGTTACCAGCTCAAGAAGAATTGTGGACGATCGGATTGTTGTTGTATTGGATTAGAGACAATCTTCTGCTAGAAAGGCCTGAACTGTTCATGCAGGGACAGACGGTGAGACCAGGGATACTCGTACTGGTGAATGACACCGACTGGGAGCTACTGGGAGAACTGGAGTATCAGATCAGAAGTGGGGACAAGATTGTATTTATATCAACTTTACATGGAGGATAGAGATAAACAATTTAAAGTAGTGATTGATACCATGGGTTAGTCTCACATAGACAGACCCTTTCCGAAAGGCTCTGGCTATGCAAGACTATCGTCATGGGTGTTTGTAACAAAGCAATGAATGTGTATGATATCAAGTATCAGTAGTTGATATGTTATAGTATGTGCTGCTGCATATAATCTAGTTTCAAGCACACTAACAGGGTACAATGGACAAAAAATTGAGCTTGCTGACATGACAGTGCACGATTCTCTTGTAATTTATTTTAATGGCACATACTGAGGTTTGAAATGTTGTGAAAGACACCACATTCTACTGTCACTGAAGGTAGGCTGTAGGTTGTACAGTATAATGTATACTGTACGTGTAATCATGTAAGGGTGGGCTACGGCTGCAGTGACTGTACTTTTGATTATTTTGAAACTACGATGTGATTCCATCATATTCTGTCTACGCGGACTCACGTGGTTGTCTTTTATAATAATTCAGCAGTGTCTTATCCTTACGAGAATACAGTAGAATAGTACTAGGACTTACCGTTTTAGAAAGATATCCTTCTGGTATCTGCTTAGCACAGCCAGAAAGAAAACTCTGACACGGATACGGTGGCATATGGTATAAGATGAAATATTGGCAGGAAATTTATTTTGAAGGTCTTTCAGGGAGCACCAATATAAAATCTGCCATTAATTTGCCCACAGGGATATGCTGAGGTCATCACACATAGGATCAGGCATCATGGTGATGAGGCCACAAGATGGTAACCCCTGCAGTGCTTGCCATCTTTTGTGCCTACCCTGTCTACCAGGAAGGTTAAGAATGAGGTCTAGATACCTTCTTTGTGCTGGCACAGCAATTCTTCATCGCTAGACAGTATAGTTGGAGACCAGTAAGTTAGGGAAATGTGATGGTCACAACACAGCCACAGCTGTTGTGGGTACATAGACAGTATCGATTATCCAACAATGCAAATGATGCCCAACTCCCAAAATAAAATCATGCTTTTTCTGTCAATTTCTTAGCAAACGGATAAAATAAATTCCCACCAATGTTTCATCTTATAATATCTTATAGTAGTATAATATGGTATGTACCTAGACTAAAATCTCTATTTTTGTGCACTCCTGTGAAGCTACAAATCATCATCATCATAACTGTGGTACTTACTGATCATCATCATATTATGAATAGCTCCATGACATGAACTGCACAAGGAAAAGTATTCGATCTCCTCTAGGATATCCACATCCAGTTAAAAATTGCTAAGATATGAGAATACATGCTTCATTGCACTTCCTTTGCTTTGGTCACCATCCTCCAAGCACATGAAACATTGAATGGCCAGCAACATAACACTCTTGGGGGGTCAGATATACTACTGTATTAGCCTCAAACTTATGTCATCGTTGCTCTATTAGTATGCTTAGTGACTAAGAGTCCACTTCCATGTTCTCACATTTAACCTAGGCAATTGATGAATCTCACAACAAAAGCTGAACTTTCATCTTTGAGCTTGAAATTGATTGGTATAACACTATTTCTACCACAAACTGTACTTAATTAAAACATTAACTGTAGACAACAGTTACTCCTGAATTCTATCCATCCAGCATAACTCCACATCAGTAAAACTATTTCCAAGCAAATCAAGTCAGAGATAATAGCTAAACTTACTCATCCTTTGTACCATGCTTCAGAATTCGAGTAAATGCTGGGTAATCAAACTTTCCCTCAGCATCTATGGGAGCATCTCGAAACATCTCATCAACCTGTGACATAAAAAATACATGAGAAATGACAGAAAACGGAGTAGCAAGATTGGTTTACACTGGATAGAACACAGACACATACATATATACATACACACAAACAGACACATTATTACTGTAACACAGTCTACAGTAGCATGTGAGGGCTGTTTATATTTTGACATGGACGCTATGGTTTCCCAAACCTTATGTTCATGCCGAAAATATCTCACACAAATACCTACAAACTAGACTTCCAGGAGAAGAATGAAATGCACACCCCACGCAAACAGGAATTAATCCGTCTATCTCTCCAGCTGAGATTTACACTACCACAAACCTCATCTTCAGTGAATCGATCTCCCATGGTCATGAGCAGTTCACGTAGCCTACAACAAACTCAGCAGTGACACCAAACTCTAAATCAATTTATCCACAGCCATTGTACTTGTCGTCGTGTATATATCCGGTCCCTTCTTCGTCAAAACACGCAAACGCGTTCTTTATGACGTCCTCCGGGTCCGTACCATTTAATTTCTCTCCAAAGACGGTGAGAAACATCGTGAAATTCATCGGTCCCAAACTCTCGCCCATCATCTCATCATAATACGACTCCGGATATTCTCGGCCTAACAAAGAAATACGCAGAAGGTGAAGTAATTAACCATAACTTCCGAGGTCAACCCACAAAGGGGCCTCACCTAACGAAGCCATCATGTCCTTTAGATCTTCTTTGTCGATGAATCCGTCCCTGTTCTGGTCGATCATATTGAACGCCTAAAGCAAAATTCGGGCAACAGGTGAGCGTGGGTATGGACAGATACATGCTATAACGGCTTGCCGTTCAGACGCACTGTACTGTACCTCTTTGAATTCCTGTATTTGAGCTTGGTCAAACATAGCAAACACGTTCGAAGTGGCTCGTTGAGCTCGCTTCTTCGGGTTCTTCTTTCCTGCTTTTCTCGCAGCCTGGACAGTGCGCACACAAATAATACTATGTGAAAAACGCTGAAAATAACGCCAACAAAAGCACGCACCATTTGAACACACGCGATGAGATGGAGAACAAAAAATGTGAAACGCGCACGCTACGTTGCACCTCGAGATCCCTCTGCTTATGCGCGAATTATAATACGGGTTAGCCTATCGGAGGTTTCATTGATGTCGTCACGTGTTCTGATTGTTGTCGAAATTGCTCTGCGAATCGTTCTTTTCGTCGTGTTTTTGTAAGATATGCAGCCTGTGATTTGCGATAGAATCGTGTAAGTAACGCTAATTAAATTGTGCAGACAAACGGAGAACGTCAAGCCATTTATCAGAGTCATTCAGCAAGAAGAGATATGGCTATACAAAAATCCTATTTCACCAGACACGATCACACCTAACGCAGTGTTTGTAAGCGTGTAGACTAGTCTGTCTAGACTACTAAATATCTAGATACGATAGAGTATCTTCTATAATTAATTTTTAATATTAATTATATTATTAATTATTTAGTATTGATCAGTGGGAGACATGCAACTCCAAGGTTAACCATTCTGTGTGTGTGTGTGTGTGTGTGTGTGTGTGTGTGTGTGTGTGTGTGTGTGTGTGTGTGTGTGCGTTTGTGTAGCCTCGGCCTCCCAGACCCATGTACGGGTCTGGGAAGCCGAGGCTAGTGTGTGTGTGTGTGTGTGTGTGTGTGTGTGTGTGTGTGTGTGTGTGTGTGTGCGCGTTTGTGTAGCCTCGGCCTCCCAGACCCGTGTACGGGTCTGGGAAGCCGAGGCTAGTGTGTGTGTGTGTGTGTGTGTGTGTGTGTGTGTGTGTGTGTGTGTGTGTGTGTGCGTGTGTGTGTGTGTTGCATGCACCAAACATTACAAAACAGTCTTATATTATTACAGCAATTTGCTGCTTACATACCATACTTGAAGAACCTCTCTCTTTGTATTGGTAAATTATGGAGTACGTAAATTGAAATGTAGTTAGTTGAGTGGTGAATCTCACTTTTAGCGGATGGTTGTTTGGGATGAGAGATATAATTGATGATATGTACGTGTATTTGGTAATATTCATCGCATTGAGATGCTTCACTTTCGTACAAAGACATGCATTGACTTCAACCTGACTGACTGCATGCACAACTTCCAGTATCTATTGCCTGTCTTATTTACTTGTCACTTGAAGAGATTTCAAAATGCTTCTTTGCTCCTCAGTCATCCGTGTGTCATGGGCGGACTTGTAACAATTTTAATCTGTTTTATATAAATTGTCATTTCACAGGCTATTTCAATCGGTGTTCCTCTTATATGCATTCTGCTACGTTTGCTCTATTCAACTGATAAGTCAGAAATGGGACATGCACTACTTGGTAAACTGGTCTCAAGTAATTGTGTGCAACCTTTATGGATTTACGTTAATTTTATTCTTGATGGTTAGGATTGACATTGGCTCTGACACTCAATGCTGTCATCACGAACTTTATCAAACTTGCAGTCGGAAGGTGGTTATCTTTTGCCATATCCAGTGACTTTGCTGATACAATGTAACATGTTGCTGCATCGTAGACCGCGTCCTGATTTTTTCTATCGCTGTTTTCCGGATGGTATATTCAAGGTTGATTGGAGATGTACAGGTGATCCTGTGATGATTCTGGAAGGACGGAAAAGCTTTCCTAGTGGACATTCCTCGTGTAAGACATGTAGTCATATTCTTTCACACTGAGGCAGACTTTGAATGAACAGGCAGCAGGACATTTGATTGCGAGTTGAAACAACTGTTTAAGTAAATTGTTTAACTTAATTAATCACTTTCCTATTAGGGTCATTCGCTGGACTGGGTTATCTGTCACTCTACTGGGCAGGGAAGCTACACTGTTTCTCTTCTCTAGGAAGAGGCCAGTCATGGCGGCTCGTGGCTGCATTTTCCCCAGCATTTGGAGCCCTCCTAATAGCAGTGTCCAGAACGTGTGACTATAAACATCACTGGCAAGGTACTGGTAGGCATACTGCTAAACATCAAACATACCAACGTTATTGAATGATACATCTTTGTGTTCAGATGTCATCGTCGGGTCATTGCTTGGTATGCAAAATACTGATAGATTTATAAATCAGTCATTGTCCAGATATCAATGTTGCAGGTTTTGGAATTGCTTACGTTTCCTATCGACAATACTTCCCAAGTTTAACCAACAGGTTATGTCACAGTCCACATTCTAGTGTCTCAGATCACACTATGAAAGCAAGGCATAACCCTTTGAATTTAGAAACTGTGTAGAGCTATTCAACAGCTATGATAGAAATTCATAGAAATATTGAGATACCTGGAGGAGAATTTTTACATAACATCTTATAGAATCTCAAAATATGGCTATACATAGGGTACGTTTACTTTGTGTCATCTCTGACGCACACGTGCACACGCATGCGCGCGCACACACACACACACACACACACACACACACACACACACACAAACACACACACACACAACGAATGCACATGCACGCACACATGTTCACTTTCAAATATGGTCCATTTTTAGATCTAGAGATTCTTCATATCACAGAACACACCAATGCACAGTATGACGTGCTAGAATTCAATTGATGGGTTGCTATAATCTTCAGGGCTAGATCAGCTAAATTTTTTTGATGCTAGGATATTTTGACATGAAAACTGGACTAACTGACTGAACAGAAAAGGAATGACCACGTGATGGTTTGAGCATGTGCAGTCCTCATTGCATTGCCTACAAGTTTATGAGCTTATCACAGGCTATGGTTACCCAGGTAATACTCTGTATGTAGGAATTGCCAAGGTTTGGGTGTGTGGCCAAACTTTTACACCTCAACAAAATCAAATCGTTAAACAAGGGTAAATCTTCCATAATTTAGAAAGTGTAAAACGTGATCTATGTTGGAGTCAAGGTACAAAAACGATTATTAATTAGGGCAGGACTAAATTTTGGTTTTCAATTTCATTTTTAGTAAGGGTAACTCTAAATCAGCTAGCCCCCCTTACCCAGTAGGAAAGAGGGAGGGGCTAGTTTACTAGACTACAATATGCTAACTCTAGTGCTCAAAGAACAATGCTGTTTGTCAAGCAGTCCCCATTGTTTACGTCAGTATTTGCTCCAGATTGTAATACAGTAGCAAAGGTTGCCCAGATGTTGCCTAGAGTTTGGCTCCCGGATACTTGCCCTTTCCACATCTGGATTGGTACTGCCTTTTCAGGTGAGACTAAGTGCTGTCCCTAGTACATGAATTAGTCTCTGGTTAGTGAAACCGTCATATACCTATTTCTATAAACAGTGATGCTGCATTTGCCAAGTCTTACATCAGTTCTTATGAACAAACATCCTATCAGCCCTATAGTATACAGTCTACTGGTATATCTTTTGATGCAACAATCCTGGTACATTGTGCCTCTTGTGTAATCTAGAACGTGGTTATACATTAACCAATTAAGGACATCAACACGATTTCAAAAGTGAAGATTACTACATACTGATAGCATTAGACATTCAGCATTTATGTGTCAACATTAGAAGACAGGGGATCTACATTGTCACACACCAAGTCATAGAGGAAATTCTACACCAAAGCAATCAAAGCAATCAACTTATTCTTGTTATGCTGGCAACTTAACGCTCTATAAGGAGTTTCAGCACACTTCGGAGACTGAAATCGTGGCTGTGCACAACTATAAAATGAATGCTGAACTGGGTACTGCTACATATCCACAAGGGTCAAATTCCTCAGACATGGAACGTGTCGGCAAGGAGTTTGTTGTGTACAGAAGAAAAGGACAGTTTTAAAGTTGGAGAATTTAAGTCAACTAGACATGATTGATCGCTCATAGAGACAAACCATGTATGAAATTCAGAACGTGCAATCACACTTCATCACTCCAATCTATCCCTCACTTAAAACTTACAAACTTTACTCTGAAGAAAGAAGTTTGTTATCCCTCCTCATTGTCTACACCCTTGTGCATGTCTCATCAACACCACAATTGCAAGATTATGTGATCTTGTTTTCTAGACATGTATATATTTAATTAGCTAATGCTGCAGAAGTCAATGGCTACATATCTTTAATTTTAACCATAACTATGATACCAGTAAATACAGTGCCACCGATTAGGAAACATCGTCGTCGTCAAACAGATCATCAAATTCTACGTCATCACAATGAGGTCATCAGAATCGCCGAAATTAATTCCAAATATGGAAAAATCTTACTGTTAAAGAAATCCAAATGAACGGCTCTGTCGTTGTCTGCCAAGTCCATGACAACTCCGTGAATGGACTATCAACCAAACGCGTACGACAATAGTTATAAACACAAGTCTATCTAAAGGAAAGGTCGTCCTCAACCTCTTCTACGTCGGCCCATGCTCCAGGTCCCTCAGGAAACATCTCATCCTGTACCACAGTGTGCTGCGGAAACTGTTGTGGCCCACTCATCTTGTTTTAAGTGCGCATGCGCAAACCTGTGCGGACCCAAGTCTAGGTATCTGTACAAGTAACGACTTGTACAGGTGCACAGCACGTACGAATCTTGACATGAAAAGTTTAGGACTACTCACCATATATGGCAATTCTATACGCCGAATTTATCTTGTCAAGTCTGCCGGTTGGACATGGGCCAGGCCTAGATCTAGAGATTTAGTATCTACTACCTCTAGCTAGACCCTTTTGCCTGGGTCCTTCGTTTAATTGAAGTAAAATAATTTATCCAGTACTCGCGTCCTAGTAGACACAGTAGACAGTCGACTGTTTTTTAGTCTCGCGTAGCCAGACTCTAATCCCGCGTACTCGCAAATTTTTTTTTTGGGTCCACTTCACACACACATCCCGGATATATAGCCCGGATAAGTTTAACTTGCACGTGCACGGTAGACCATTCTCACGTGCACGCATGCTGGATCATGCATGATTTAGTAGTTCGAAATGTGTTGTTATGCTGACAGATCGTGGGAATTGCGCTTTCTCTGCGAGCAGTTACCACACTCAGTAAACAGCAGTGGCTATTGAAAGGAGAGCCCCAGTATGGGGAATGTTGGTTGCTACAAACCGTTTTCTTTGCAGAAATCGACTTTCTCGAGAAACAATTGACTCCAGAAAAGCTTTGCGTGATGCAGCTATCATACAAGACGGCAGAGGTTTGTACATTTTGCTAGTTAATTGATATTAGTTAATTAACTAATTATTAATTTATTAGAATACAGTATTTAGTAACATTAAAGCACAATTTATGTATTTATGGTAGTATTTTGAACCTTAAATGTGATTTAATAAATAGTAATTTATAATTTATATATGTATATATACAGTAGTGGACAAAGTATTTGCCAGGCAAGAAATTTCAAGGGTTTTCAGGATGTTTGTGTTTGAGTGGAAGCACAAAATATTAATAAAGCGACTTCTTGGTCAATGTTGGTCATGCAATGGGAAAATCAAGACTAATTGGTACAGAATTGAGTCTAAATCAGTTGGTTGTTGCAATTTAATTAAGATTATTGTTACAACCTGGTTAAAACAGATTAATTAAGTTTACATTACAACTTATCAAAGCATATTCAATGCAAACAATATTACAACCTTTGAAAACAAACTAACTTATCAATTTATGCTCATATCAGCACTTATTTCCATTCTGTAGTCCAGAATATGATGAAAAATCAACAGCAAAAACTACCCGGCAAATACTTTTGTCCACTACTGTATATACTAGAAACTATTGCAGAAGAACCTGTTTATTAATCATGTACTCTTCTGTTACTGCAATTAATTTGTTTGCATAAGAAATGTATGGCATACAGGCAGGATTAGAGGAAGTTGTTGATCCGGACAGTCTGTTGCCACAGAACAGTTTTTCGTTAGCCTAAAATACATAGAATCAATCCATGATCCATTTTAAAATAAAATTAAAACACACACAATGAAGATGCCTATTTCTCTAGTGGGTGCACAGCTTGCTGGACATAAAACTGGAATGACTTGTTCTGAACACTCATTCTGAACACTGTAATTACAATCTGTTTCTCTCTTTATATCAAGGCATATTAACATGAACAGTTTCCTCAACTCAAAAATCTTGTATCCTCGTACAGTTTAGATGGCATTAGGGGTATTTGTTTTCAAACTTATTGTCGTATTGTAGTTTCTCCTTGTTCTCTGGTGGATTCGTTTGGGGATAATGATTCTGTTGAACGTGTTGGTTGTAGTTTTGGCTTTCATGAACAAACTTTACTCAGACTTAAGCAAAGCTTCTGGCGTTTAGGTTGCTTGAGATGGTGGCTTTGGATTTGCTGAGACTGCAAGTTTTCATCAGCTAATATGGACTTATCTATGGACTTATCTAGGATATTTGAAATTTTAATTTGATCAGAAAGCAGCCATACTGCTAAGGTATTCGTCAGGTAGTGAGTATAAGGGCTTGGTTGAAGCAGGGTTCTCCCCAGGGCGTTTGAGTGTAGCGCTGCGCTACGCTTGAAATTCTACTTCACTCTCAGAGATCACTGATTTGAGATTGTCTAGATATGCTCCAGATATGGATAGCAAGTGCATGTGAAGGAAACATAATCTTAATGATGTAATTTGCATGTTTAGAACCTGCTTACTAAGTAGGCGGCTTGAAGAAAGCCAATACTGAATAGGACCGCTGACTGACCACTTTGCAAAAATAGTTCCAGTCAGATTCCAACAGCTGTGCCACTTCAAAGTGCAAATTCTTTGCCATACAGAACAAGATGTGATGGCTGCAATTGTGAAGAAAGAGAACCTTTCCTTAGTGTTTCCAATCAGTTGTAACCTTGCAGCCATTGCCCAGTTAATCCCTGCTTCCACTGCTGACTGTGAGAGGGCTTTTCTGAACTGAATAGGATAAAGACACCTCTGAGAAACCCCGTCTGAGCAACAAAATCACAGTGCAACTGCTGTTTATCTCTATTGAAGGTCCCTGTTTAGAAGACTTTGACTTTAACGCTGCATGTCTGGAGTGGGCTTCCAAGAGGAACAGATACATTACAATATTGTAACAGAGTCAGCATAATTTCATTATACAGTGGACAGCTTGTAAGATTGAACACAGTTTTGCTTGTTACTCTCTAATGTAGCAGCAACCTTAGGGTATATACTCAGTCACTGTGTTGAAGCAATGATTACGAATAAATTGTATGTCATTGTGTTTATGCATTCAATTGTGTCACAGTGTGTATCTAGCAAGCGTGCACTGCTACTTAGTAGACTAGTTAACAGGTTTGTCAATGCATGGTTACAAGTCACAGCAATATCTTGACTTCAACAGCTGTCCATGCTAAATTCGTCCAACTAATGGATTACTGATAGCTGACAGCCTGTAAACAACAGCTAGTATAGACGATTTTCAGCAGCAAGTCTAATATATATATTGATAATAGATTAGTATTGCAATTGGGACTTTGTCGTGACGTCGGTGGATGGGCATGGTCTTAGGGAGGGGCTAGTGCTACGCTTTCCTGAAATCCTGGGAGAACCCTGGTTGAAGGTAAAGTTTGAGTTTTGCTTTGTCACATAGAAGGACAGCTGTGGTGAACAGATGTGTGCCCACAGATTCTCTGGAGAAAATGCTGCAACTGCCACAAAAACAAAGGCAATAACCCCACAAAGAGAAGAACATGTTTGTATTGGGAAATTTTGCAATGCCTTGATCATGCGTGTTTTCCATCTTTTCAAAAGTCGGCCTATGCATAGGAATCAAATCATGAATATCCACTCTTTCACCTAAGGCAGTGCTTACATAGTCCAGTGTTTGTATTAGTTCTACCAACAATTTGGTAGGAACTGGCTATCCCAATGGGCCACCATAGAAGGAAACTTTGAATTCAAATCTAAAGCAACCACTGTCCAATGATTCCCACTGATCAATGTATTTGATGCAACAGAAGATCCAGTTATGGCATCAATTTGTACGTTGACAATCAGGAATATAAGTCTAATCTTCTTTCTGTTGTTCAGAGCTAATGCTATGGACGTGTTCAACGTGAATTAGCAAACTTTGGATAGCACAAGGCAAAGACAATCTTGTGATGAGCAATTGAGAAGCGATGCCATACCTTCAAGCAGTGTATCAGGTAACCATCTGTCACATGCCAGTCTAGACATTTGGTAGCTACTGTAGTCACGTCACCAAATGCCACAGCAGAGGCTGGCTTGTCTGACAGAATTTGTTGAAATTGCTGTATCTTGCTCAAGTTCAAGAGTTCAAGATTCAAAGTGTCAGGAATGTGACAGACCTTGTTGAACCACTTGTCTTCTTGAATAACCTTTGGGAGGACACCACTTAGACAGGAGTATGGACATTAAATTAAGGAACAAACTCGTTCAACTCAAAGTATTTGTATTACTTTACTGCAGCTAGGTGGCAGAGTATTACTGATCGACATTTGTAGTTGTGAATTCAGTTAACATGACTAGTGGTGAGCTAATATAATTTGTAGTATTCTGGACACGAACAAATTCTCATGCATATTGGTTAATATCTACACTGTCTAAACAAGATAGTGTAGGCACACTTTAAAAGAAGCATGCTTTAGCTATAGGTACTTAGCAAGGATGTGTGGTACATGTGATTACAAGTAACTACTACATGTAATGTACAATCTCATAATTAAATGGGACATGAAATGCTAACTAAAATCATCTAGTCACTTAGACAGAACACTACAATGTGTAGAAAGAGATTTAAAAATTTACCTGAAGAATGAGATGCTTGATATTTTGCATTGTGTGTATAGGATGTGTGAAGAATATTGGAAGGTGGATCGGGGAATGACATGTTAAAGTACTCTCTAGCAAAATCTAGCGACTGCTGTGACATTTCTTACCAGATTTATGACGTTTGTTTACCAGTTTACAATGCTGTATACGCATAACTCAATCTTAACCAGTTATAGTCATTACCAGTTGGATATAACAGTGTCCGCTCTAGATGTTAAAGAAAGACTCAAAGTAACATGATAATGTTTTGTGCTTGTATATACGTAGTTCTATTTGTGGTCAATTTGAGCATGGTATAAGATACTGTGAATATGCATCATCAACTGCTCCATCTCATCATAGTAAAGAAACACCGCCCTTTGGTATTTATCAAGTTTTGAAACCAGAATTACTGTAACAGCTAGCCCTCATATATGGAGCCCTATCTGAGAAGACTCCCAATCTAACAGCCAGGGACACAATGAATGGCAGATCGCTCAAGTGAGCATTATAGATATAAATAGATATACCCACCATCATCATGTATGCAAATCTATTCAGAAATCACTTTCAGCATGGCTGGTCTCCCAAAAGATCCTGCAAATAATCTATCAAATGTACAAAGTACAATAGCTAAAAGCACTACGAGTCAAAATGCAATGCAGCTATACAAACTTAGTTGCACTCATTTCTTCAGAAAATTGGTCACGGCAGCTCCCTGAAGAAAAGGCACTTTCTGTGTAACTCTGGAGAATCTCAAAAGATGAACTAAAAATTCAAACCTTCTTTGACTTACAAGTGCAGTACATACAACTGAAACATTGCATGCAAGTACCTTATCGAGATCCAGAAATGTTAATTAATCGAAACATAGGTGATTTATGCCTAAACCACACATGTAATTTGTCTTCTGGCAGGTGCAATAATGGAAGTTATCCAGGTTACTCTTCTAGAATCTGCAACAACCAGAATAAAGAAGTTACGTTGACTCTATTTACAATATTGACTGTGTTAATTAATCAAAGAAAATATGAAATGTATTAAATCAATAAATATTAACTGCAATAATCAATCGACATTTACTATATAAATTTAATTAATAACATTGACTGTAGACATCAATCAAAACTTCCACCACTAAATATTAGCTCACCACTACATATTAACTGAATTCACAACAACAAATGTCCTGGATTGTTCATATTCCTTGATCTATAGAGAGGAACAGATTGCAGTTAGAGTTTTCAGAATGAGTGTTCAGAACAAGTTATTCCTGTTTTATGTTCAGCAAACTGTGCACCCACTAGAGAAATAAGCATCTTCATTGTGTGTGTTCTAATTTTATTGTTAAAATGGATCATGGATTGCTTCTATTTTAGGCTAATGAAAAACTGTGTTCTTTTGCAACAGACTGTCCATGGCGCAGATCAACAGCTTCCTGTAATCCTGCCTGTTTGCCATACATTTCTTATGTAAAACAAATTAATTGCAGTAACAGCAGAGGACACGATTAATTAAAAAACGGGTTCTTCTGCAATAGTTACTATATATATATATATATATATATATATATATATATATATATACATATATATATATATATATATATATATATATATATATATATATATATACATATATTTAGAAATACATATATTTTTACATAAATCCATCTACGTGGGTATCTAACACACATTATCCATATATATATATATATATATATATATATATATATATATATATATATATATATATATATATATATATAAAAAAAAAAAAAAAAAAAAAAAAAAAAAAAAAAAAAAAAAAAATATATATATATATATATATATATATATATATATATATATATATATATATATATATATATATATGTATATATACATACACTTATAAATTATAAATTACTATTTATTAAATCACATTTAAGGTTAAAAAATACTACCATAAATACATAAATTGTGCTTTAATGTTACTAAATACTGTATTCTAATAAATTAACAATTAGTTAAATTAACTAATATCAATTAACTAGCAAACTGTACAAACTCCTGCCGTCTTGTATAATAACTGCATCACGCAAAGCTTTTCTGGAGTCAATTGTTTCTCGAGAAAGTCGATTTCTGCAAAGAAAACGGTTTGTAGCAACCAACATTTCCCATATTGGGGCTCTCCCTTCACTAGCCACTGTTGCTTACTGAGTGTGGTAACTGCTCGCAGAGAAAGCGCAATTCCCACAATCTGTCAGCATAGCACCTCACATTTCGAACTACTAGCCATTTGTGCACGTGAGAATGGTCTACCGTGCACGTGCAAGTTAAACTTATCCGGGCTATATATCCGGGATGTGTGTGTGAAGTGGACCCCAAAAAAAAATTTGCGCGTACTCGTTCGGGACGTCCGCCTACACTCGCCTACTCGGGAAATGTCTTCGGCACGTCACAACTAGCGCTAGAGACCTCCAGTACTGTTCCGAGTTGGCACGAATATTCATTTTGAGTGACCGCACATCTGCACTAAAAACTAAGAGGAGGTGGACCCTAGTGGGGTCCACGTGCCCCGTTACTGAATGATATCAACGTTATTCGATGTCAGCCTCTTCTCTAGAAAGCGCTGCTGATACTAACACACACGCAGAAGATCACGATAATGACATCTTTGTTGACGTCGAAGCAACAGTTGACTTGGGCTTGCAATTAGAAGAGCCAAACGGAAGAGCAGAGTCGGTCTATAATGCAGCGAAAAATGGCAATTTGCAGTTCTTAGAGAGAGTGGTCGCGTCTGAACGCGCCAAACTGGGTGTTCAAAACGTCTCTTGCGTTGTTTCTCAGCCATTCAACAAGGTCGTTCCATTGGCTATAGCAAGCAAACATGGACAACTAGATTGCGTGCGCTACCTATTACAGGAGTGCAAAGTAGATATCCACAGTAGGTCAGATATAATCTCGGATACGACTAAGAAAGAGGTCAAACAGGCAACACCACTGTGGATTGCATCGACAGCGGGACAAGTTGGAATTGTTCGTTATTTGGTCGAAAATGGAGCAAACGTCAATTCAGGAACAGAAACCATGTCAACTCCACTTCGTGGTGCATCCTTTCATGGTCATCTTGAAATTATGGATTTTCTTCTCAAGAACGGGGCAAACATCAACACTCCCAATCATATCGGGCAATCGCCGATTATGATTGCAGCATTGCGACAACAAATCGCTGCAGTAAAGCTATTGCTTTTACATCAAGCTGATATTCATCAGAGAACGCAGCATGGATACAGTGCATTGCACATGTCTGCTAGTAAAGGCAATGTTGAACTGCTAAAGCTTCTTCTCGATGCCGGAGCAAGGAATGAAAAAGACAATTTGAAATTATTACCAATGATGTTGGCTGCAGCAAATTGTCATACTGAAGCAGTTCACTTCTTTATGGAGCGATATGATTGTGCAACAAACGATGCAGCGAATGCTTTGGAATTGTGTGGAGCAACTGCTATTGATAGGGAGGACAATATAGATCGAGCAATGGGTCTATGGGAACAGGCTATCAAACTTCGTATGTCTGCTATGAGCAAGGGCTCTGATGACTGGAAAGATAAGGATCCACCAGTTGCTGCACCTTGTGCTGCTTATGATAATTTTGTTGAAGCCTCAACAGAGGAAGAACTAGCCACATTGGTGAATTGTTCTGATTTTGTAATATCTCACCATGCTCTTCATATTAATTCTCTTCTTATTCGAGAACGTGTTTTAGGTGCGCTGCATCCTCACACATCGTATTATATTAATCTATATGGTTCTACTTGCACTGACAATCATTTATATAAACGGGCCTTACAATTATGGACACACGCACTCAACATGGAGAGAGTGTTGTTTGATTATGACATCGAAGAAATTCAGGAAGATTTGCTTATGCGAGTGGATGGATTTGAGGACATGCTGCTTGATTCATTCTACCCGGATGTTACTCCTTTTCTGGAATGGGCCATTGACGTAGTCAGTGATAGGACCAAGAAGGGGCAGTCTACATGGAAATGCCATGCTGCAGCTGTAATGCTTGCATCTCAGTGGTTGCGGTCTGCACAAGGAGATTGCCATAGACTTGGTCCCAATGGACTTGACATTACAAGGAAGCTGGTGAGACTGAGAAGTAACCCAGATGGATGTACTTCATTGCATTTGGCAGTAGATGCAGGATTGCCTCGCCGTTGTGAGTCCCTGTGTGAATTCCCAGATCTTGAATTTGTTCAGTTTTTATTAGGAAATGGTTCAGACCCAAATTGTCTGAATGCTGCCCAACATACGTCTCTTCACATCGCTGCTCTCAATCAACCATCAGAGGAAGCAAAGAATGTTATTGATCTTCTCCTTGATTGTGGAGCTGCCGTTGACATCCGTAGTTCTGATGGATGCACACCTATTGATCTGTACAGGAGCACTCATGTTTGGGATCCTGAACAGTCACTCTGTGAACGCCTTTACCATCCTGGTGTTTTGTCTCTGCAGTCCTTGGCTGCAGCTCGATTAGCTCATTGTGGAATGTCATTGCAAGAATCGGGACTCACTCAGAAGCTAAAAGATTTTGTAAGGCTGCGTTGCACTGACAAAGATGAGGACTCCTAATACTAATAAACTAGCCAACAGTCTTTTAGCTTAAGTTGTGGGCTGTATTGACAATGACAATGAACATGGTGTTTCTTGCATAAATGAATTCATGCTGACACATTGCTAATATGGATACTTTGTGCTAAATACATGAATAGCAAATGACAGTATTTTACATCAACACGTACAAATATTTACACAATAATCATTATTTATAATCTACCAATGCATACCAAGATCGATAACTTAACAGTTTGATATATACTTTGCCTAAGAGCAAGGACGAGTCATAGGATGAATTCTGCATTCAGATTGTTTCCAAACTCATAGTCCTAAGTCACCACATTTCTTTATCGTAGTATTAATGGTCTCTTCGTAAGATGTTCATCATGTCTGTAGGCAAAGCAGCTGTGACCTGTCAAATAGAATTAACTTGTTCTATTGTTTTACATTATTTCTGACACAGTGGAAATTAATTGTTTGTTCTCTATGTGACCTGTTGCAATGAAGGTTTACTGTGGGGTAATTGTCACAGCCTAATTGCTCTACTGCATAGTGACAAAAGCAAAGCTGTTCTTGCTAACATTATCTAAGCTGCAACCCAAATATTCCATGAATCATATAGAAAACGTACAGTGGGTTGCCAGAAGTCTTGCTAGGTGCACCGTACAGCTACATAAACACTACCCTGTATGAAAATCAACAGTGAATACACGAATGGATATGTTGTGCACAAGCGCATATTTGGACAATCCATTAATTGTCCCGTACTGTACAATCCATGGAATAATTGCCTGTACAAACCATGGATCGTCAATACAAACCATGCACACCTAGCCATAGCCCCCCTAACCCTGTAACCCTAACCCTAACCCATAACCCTAATATTCAAATTACCCAGATAAACTGTTCATGCTTTGCGCATGACAATATATATATATATATATATATATATATATATATATATATATATACATGTATATATATCAACAACCCTGCTTATCATGGATGCCACTCTAAGTGTTGAATTACTTCAAGTGGTAGTTTTTGCAATCAAATTTAATTCATTGCTTCTTTGACTTAATCCTTGTGAATGAACCTGACACGTGCTGTCGTGAGCTATACCTTTTATGCACTACCCAAAAGTGTTCTTTTGGATTGAGGTCATGCAGCACTCCATAATCGTCATTCCATTTGATAACAATCATATGCACAAGTTTGGCTACATTTTCATCTATGTTTGTGTCAACTTTCCATTAGCCTATAGCTCTTACCAGCAGGAAAATGCAGATGGAGAGCATTGTGGTCTTTTGTTCTATTATTTCAACTTCAATAGAAAAAGATGCCAAACATCATCATTTGAGATCAATGGGACTCCCCAGATCATCCATGACGTGACTTGTTGGACAGTTCCCATGTATGTCATCGATCCTATTTGACTACCAATATAAAACATGCTGCTATTAGCTAACTTTAATTATAGTGTCTCACACATACACACATGGATAACATGCACGCACACATACAGGTATACATTGCAAGTATGGGAGCACATGTGTTTGCGCCTGCGCCTGGGTGTCCACATACATCTATATTGCATAGCTGAGTATATTCCGATCAATTCAACAATAAACCAAACCAAAGAAGATATAGCTATAATTTCTACATAGCTACAATAGATCTAAAGTCATCATGATAGAACTAAAAACAAAGCTATATTGACGAAACTTCAGTCAATACACAAACAAAGATGTTGCATTAAAGTTTATAACACTGCAACAGACAAGACTCTATGTTGATCCCAATTGCTCAGCAGGCACTATACAATTACAATCACACCACTATAGTTAACAGAAGTAGACAATGATCTCAATGTAATTATAATGGCAGTTAACTTACCAGATATGTAAGCTCTTACAAACAACCTGAAGCGGTTGCATTTCGAATAACATAAAATCCATATGTGAGTGGTGGTAATCTTATCACCTTTGAACCAGCTTGCTCTATTGGTGTAAGCAAAGGAAGTTGATGATTGTGTCCAAGTTGCATCTTCTTCCCGTTCAACATAATAGAACTAAATAAATGCAAACACACACGCACACATCACTCCACAAATCAAACAATTTTTGTAATCAAAGACTGACAAACTTGGCCAAACATTTTATCAACACAAACAACCTTCATGTGCAATTAAGAGCGAGCAGTAGCAGAATTACATATCATAATATACAATTAATACCTAATTTGTTCTAAAATGTAATTTCACTATACAAAATTAATTATATATAATATTTTTACATGTGCACGCGCGCACACACACACACACACACACACACACACACACACACACACATACACACACACACACACACACACACACACACACACACACACACACACACACACACACTCACAAGTAGCTGCACTTCAAGGTCACCCCTCAGCCCTATGCCTGTGCAGTTTCTGGGTCAAATATACATTGTGTCTTCACGGTGGTCTGACTTGAAACTATGACCTCCTATTTCAAGACTGACTGGTTATGTCAGGAAACAATCACCCTGATACCTAAGAATGACAAGACCGACCAGGTCAAAACTATTGACCTATCATGTGTCTATCAAGACCCTCACAGCACCAGAGCAGAAACATTGTCAGTGAGGGTACTTTGGTGCAAAAGATTGACTGGTAATTGACTGACAAACTGCCTACCAAAAATTGTAACACCAGACCAGGCACAAGAGCCTGCATGGGTAGCTAGATCTACTAAAAAGGCTATGACAGCATGCAACAAAGCTGGCTACTCCATTTTCCGATCAGTCTTGTTCAGGCCCGGTATCGTGGAGCTGGATTGTTACCTCTGTCACAGTTCTGATCACTGAATTCACGCAGATAGTACATGAGTGTAATTCTAGAAAATCCCCTCATTCAATCCAATGCATTGCCCATCAGTTTACAGCACAGTTGCAGAGGATTCTGGCTAGGGATGACAAGTCACAGAACCTGCACGGAAATGAGACCATCACCTGTAATGGTTAATCTGAGCAAGCATCTCAGATGGATGCGAGACATTTCTACATGTGCAGTAGTGCTCTTGGTGTGCAGTCCTGGAGCGGAAGCCTATGCACAGTCAGTATTGCTGTCTATAGATTACTACACTGAGAAACTACTTGTAGATATGAAGACTGTTACAGGGTGTAACAACAAACAGAAACAATAATAGCAACAAATAGTTCCATCTCGATACCTGTTATCAGCTGCTGAGCCTATAATATGTTTGTTAGTTTTTAAATGGAGCTCAATGTATATATATATATATATATATATATATATATATATATATATACTTATAAAGGACTGTATGTATAATTATTATGCACAAATTAAGAACGTCGATGCTGAAGTACTTTAGAACGTTAGATTAAAATACAGACTTATTAGACTATATATAGTAACACAATACAGTAACTAGATTCATGAACGGTATCTTACAATAAGTGCTGATTGTCATATGTCTATGTTTGTTTGCATTTTGTCTGCTTGTTGATGTTAAAGATATTTTAACCTTTTTAGACAACAAAAAATTAAAAACGTTTGTGCGTATAGGTAAAGCCATCACCATACTGTAACATCTCATATAAAGCCATAGCTTATATGTACATCAGAAATTTCTTAGCAAGCTTCTATTTAATTAATTAAGACATGCTTATATGCAATCGCCACAGTCTGCAAGACAGGCATAGACTCAGACAGAATTACAATATCCACAAATTCAAGTCCCAAAATAATGCTCAATGTTTGTTATACATGATATGTATAACATATCATGTATACATATCATGCTATAAGATAATATAATGTCATACATTATATCATGTCATACATGATATGACATGATATGATATATTTGATTCACACCAACATAATGGTGTAGTTTGATATCCCTCTAGAAAAGAAAAGTACAGACGTACAAGATACTCACATACAATGACGTCAAAACAAAACAAAAAAGACCAAACTTCTATCTATAACACTAAAGTACAGTATGGTATAGGAAGCATTCTTAGTCCACTAACTATGCTATTCACAGAGTTTTGTGCCCTGTTTAGAAAACTAAGTTGTATTGTCCTTATTCGTTCCACAGCTTCCATTAATAAGTCTTCAAAGTGATCACAAATGGATTCACTTCGCCTCATTCCCAATCCACGTCTAATTTCTCTTCTAAAACTGTATTTAATATTCTCACTACCAACGTTCTCTCCAAGTCCCAATCCATACAACAGGATTGGGAATAGTTGCATTTTCATAATTCTCATCTTAACTTTTTCATTCCTGCATACACCTCCAAGTTTGCCTACTATACTCCATTCACAATTCCAAAGAATTTTCTCATCCTTGTTTCTAGAGCCAAAGCACTCCGTCCATGTATATCTATAAAAACACCCAGATGAGTTATTCGTCTTTCAAATGGAATTAACCTCCCATTCAAAAGTACATCTGGGTTACTTCCGTTCTACTTGCGACTTCCAGTAAAACTGTCACCACACTCTTTTTGCTATTGAATAGCAAACCATTTTCTTGAGTGAATGCTGTACATGTACAGATCACCCAACAACTTCTGCATGCATAGCATACCGTGTTGGGGAGATCACATTCATCTCACAGTTCTTTTCATGACTCTGATAGGAGTGCACAAATGAGCACCTTCGTTTAAACATGCCAAAATGATACAGGTACAGTAAAAGAAAGATACTGTCTCATGAATGCAGAGCAGCTCAAGACTAATGTCAAATCACAACCCTCATTATCCTTCAGCTTCATCAGAACAATCATCCGTGGACACATGGTAGTTGTACACTGTACCACATGTACACCACGTGTATACCACATGTACAAAGACACGCAAACAGAGTCTGTCGCAAATACTAGCTGAAGCTACCATTTGAGTATATGCAGCTTGTGTGCATGGATGTGACAAAAAATGCAGTTTCTATTCAAGGGCGGCATTATAGTACCTGCATGCCAGCCTGTACTGTACACATACTAACATTACATAAAGATCAATGGCATTAATTAACTTGGTAACTATTGTATTACGTTATCATTTTATAGTTACATTAGTACTGTCTATATATGCACAAACTAAATTCATGTGCCTTACGTTGATGTCAGATTGTTGTCCGCAGGAGTAAGATGGTAAACGTCAACCATATTATGCATAAAACGACTAGGAAGACTGATGGTAGCTTCGATGCTTTGCTGTATGTTAATTACAAGAAGAGTAACATCACTAGGAACATACGATCTAAAAACAATCAACAAACTTATGAAAGTCACATACTGAAGTTGTTATATGGTGAACCTACCGTTTTACATAAACATCTGCTGCGTTAGTGCAAAATGCAAACGTATGTACTTGTCGATTCAATTGTAGTTGTCCTTTCACTTCAAGAGAACCAGTGCCAACAAGACGTTTAAACAGATATGATAGCCAATATGTCTACAACAACAGTTTAAAACAAACCATTTTCACATATATTACCAGCACATATCGATTGACAAATAATGTTCTAATTCATAAGTCAAATGTAAGGTAACTTTAGAAAGAAGAGTCACATATCTCATACGATAGCAAAAATCTAGCGCTGTACGTGACTTGAACCATCAACAAATAGACTTACCACTTGAGGGTCAAATGAAGGATCCAAAAGCCCCCGAGAAAAGGTGATGAGAGTTTCATGACACACAACTGTGTGGCCTTTCCTTGATGCAATGCCTAGCTTATGAAGCCACCTAAAAAACTGTAAGTCACTACACAACATAGCATTACTCTATGCATGTACATATTACATAAATCCAGCCAGATAAGAATCAGTAAACTTTGCAATGGCATGTTTCCCAATTACATTTCCAGTTTCGGTCAGCCAGTAGTCAACGCTGTCTCCAGTTGAATATGACTCTGTTGTATTGATGGCAATGAGAAGTTCATCGAGTACACGAGATGAGTACATGTCACTTTCATTAGGTGGTCTGTGAAGATAGTAACTATAAAGGAACAAATAAACAATCAGAGTGATAAACAAAGACACATACACATACATACATACATACATACATACATACATACATACATACATACATACATACATACATACATACATACATACATACATAAACAAATATATATTTAAATGTAAATACATAAAATTTAATTAATACATTTAAATGTAAACACATGGAAACCCTTTTAAGGGTATTACTACAATAGGATTCACAAATCACACACTATAAGCTCAATGTTGCCATTCCAACAACACAAAACTAAAATTATTTAAGCCATGCAAATCTACTTGTTTAACTAACCATTAATAATCAAAGTTACCTTTAGTACCAATTAAAAGGGTTTCTTCACAACCAGATGGTACGTATATAAGATAGCTACTAGCACCTTAATTGTTAAAGACACTCACACAAACAAACAAACAAACACACACTCCTGCAGACAACAAACAAAAAAACAAACATTTACTTCATTGTTACCTATCATTACTATACTTACAATGATTCACACCAATCTTATCGTTCGAAGTAGAATCCCAGTCTGAGATTTATTTTCAACATTTAATTAATGTATACAATAATAATTTATTGTTTGAACATTTTACTATACTCTAAATGTTCAAACAATAGATGTGTCAACAAATAAGTATGCAGTCATGCAATAATACCGATACATAAAAAATACTCAAAAAACAAACACAAGACCTAAAACCGGCAGACATGTGAAAAACGGCAAGCATGAGCAGAAAGGCATGAATTCACAAACACAAATAGCCAAAAATCAACCAGAAACAAAAACAATCTCACAAGTGCCATGATGTTGCATTGACAAAATTTCCCCCACCAGCAACTTCCCACCTACAGAGGCAAGAAACAAATGAACTTGAAAAAGTCACAATACACAGATACAATATCATATAGTGAGCTGTACACACCTTTGAAAGTACTTCTGACGTGACAACTCATCATCAAGATAACGATGAGGATCTATATCTACCATCTCTGGACCAACAACTATTTGCTTCACTCCAACAAGTTTTCGAAGAGTCTTATAGTCTTGTACAAGTTGCTCTGGCTCAACTACAATGTTGAACTGATGAAAATAAGAGCTTGGCTCTATAAAAAGGAAGGCTAATTACAAAGCAACAAAGAAAATTCAATCAAGATACACACTGATGCTCTTGTACAAGTTCCTAGTTTCTGATTGCACAATTACACTATTATGTTAGCACTAATTTAATATAATATACGTGTATAATTCATTAATAATAATAATACTAGTAATAAGTATAACAATAATATATAAGTCACCGCCGTGGCTTAGTGGTCAGCGACAATGGCTACCACTCCATGGTTTGGGGGTTCAAACCCCAGTGACGACAGTAAATTGTGAAACTTGTCTGTCTTTCTTTCTCATGTTTCTCTAGCTTTATCCATGAGACTATGACTCGTTTCAGTCGTTGGGGAGTTTCTGTGGTCTGGCGAACGGTCCGTTGACGATGACGTCCAGTGCTTTCCTGGTGGTCGTTGATATCCACTAGGCGTGCTGTATCGAGTACGCGGTCACCGTAATGCCTGCAATCTATATTGAATTGGCTAGTCATTGATCGCCGTATGGACTACACGGAAACATGTACCCCGCTGGGCTCACCTGCCGGGTTGGTGGGCGCCCAGATGGGGGTAAAGACCCCACTTGCCCATTATGGAGGGGCATAACGACACATATACATAAGTCACCGCCGTGGCTTAGTGGTTAGTGACAATGGCTACCACTCCATGGTTTGGGGGTTCAAACCCCAGTGACGACAGTAAATTGTGAAACTTGTCTGTCTTTCTTTCTCATGTTTCTCTAGCTTTATCCATGAGACTATGACGCATTTCAGTCGTTGGGGAGCTTCTGTGGTCTGGCGAACGGTCCGTTGACAATGACGTTCAGTGCTTTCCTGGTGGTCGTTGATATCCACTAGGCATGCTGTATCGAGTACGCGGTCACCGTAATGCCTGCAATCTATATCGAATTGGCTAGCCATTGATCGCCGTATGGACTACACGGAAACATGTACCCCGCTGGGCTCACCTGCCGGGTTGGTGGGCACCCAGATGGGGGTAAAGACCCCACTTGCCCATTATGGAGGGGCATAACGACACATATACATATAGCTTTATCCATGAGACTATGACTCATTTCAGTCGTTGGAGAATTTCTGTGGTCTGGCGAACGGTCCGTTGATGATGACGTTCAGTGCTTTCCTAGTGGACATTGATATCCACTAGGCGTGCTGTCCCGATGTTCGCGGTCACCGTAATGCCTGCAATCTATATCGAATTGGCTAGTCATTGATCGCCATATGGACTGCACGGAAACATGTACCCTGCCGGGCTCACCTGCCGGGTTGGTAGGCGCCCAGATGGGGGTAAAGACCCCACTTGCCCATTATGGAGGGGCATAACAACACATATAACAACTGTCACTCTGTCATGTGTGAAGAAGAGTTGAAAGACATCAATGGTGCTTTCCTAGTGGAATGGAACAATCAAATAAGCCTCATACGGATCAGGCAAAGCATTTGCAAGGGGGGTAATTCACTATTTCCTCTTCTCTACTGTATGGCTCTTAATCCTCTCAGCATGGATCAAGTTACACAGAACTGGTTGCGACTATTGGATGAGCATTGGGCATGATGAGACTGCCAAATGTCAGTTTGTCAGTTGTCTGCCATACGTAGATGATCTGAAACTGTATGGCGGAAATCTTGATCAGTTGAAAGGGTTCTTGCACACAGTTCATACCTTCTCTGATGACATTCAGACAAAGTTTAGTCTGGACAAGTGTGCAACAGTCAATGGCAAGCTCTCTGGACATAATTCTAGGGTGACAGTATGAAAAATGAACACTATCAACTTTCTGAAGCTGGGTCAACTCTACAAGTATTTGGGTGTGGATGAGAGTATAACGGTATCCACCACATCACTACGCAGGAACGGCTCTGTTGTAAATATTTCGTAAAAGATGATCCTCGGACCAAGTTGTAGGTCAGAACAAGATTCTGCATGGCCCTCAACAGGTTTGCACTGCTGGTTCTCACTTATGGTTTGGTGTCATTCATTGGAGAACTATGGACCTGCAGCAGCTTAATTGGCAAACCATAAATCTTCTTTCTATGCACGGTGTCTACCATCCTGCCGCAGACATTGTCCGGTTGCATGCTCCATGCACTGAGGGCAGCTGAGGGTTACAACAGATCAAGTTGACATATTAGTCTTGTATTGTGGGACTGGACAATTACCTTCATACCAGTTCTGGTCTCTCCATGCAGATGGTACAAGAGAGTGATTCTATAGAATAGCCTCACATTCAATCCAATGCATTAATTGCTCGTCAGTTTACTGCACAGTTGCAGCGAACTCAAGATGAGTAGCAGAACTTGCACGAAAGAGCAACCATCGTGTGTGCCTGTATCTTTGAGCAAGAGCTCAAGGCGAATGCAAAACACTTCCATATGTGCAGCAATTCTCTTCATGTACAGTCCTGGAGCAGAAAGCCTATGCGAAGTCAGCATTGTCGTCTCACTGAGAAATCACCTGTAGACATATGAATAGCTGAAGTCATCAAATATTTCTGCTGCAACCAAAAGACTGGCTGTTGCTGCTCAAGACCAAGCTCTTCAGACTCAGTATTATGAGTACAATGTTCTGCAGTGGTTTTTTTTGCAGTGCAGACCCGAAGACAGTCGACAACATTGTGGCCGGCTGTAATGCCTTGGTACCGACGAACTTCACTGATCGACACAATGAGGTAGCCTCCATCATCCACTGGAACATTAATTTGTCGTCAGTTCAAGGTTCCAGTGGAGAGCAGATGGTACAGGCATCATCTTGATAGGCTTGTGGAGACAGATAACATCGCTATGATGTGGGATACAGCCATCCCTACTGCTAAAAAGATCAATGCCAATCGTCCTGACATCTGCTTCAGAAAATAAGAAGGCAAACGCTTGTCTTCTTATTGATATTAGCTGTCCTGCTGATGGCAACATCGCCAGGAAAAATGCTCAGAAGTTGATAAAGTACAGCAACTTGCAAGTGGAGGTAAGCCACACGTGGCAGTGTTAAACACTGGTTGTTCCAGTGGTGTTGGGAACATTGGGCATAGTGCACATAGGTATTGCGCGGTGGCTGTACATCTTTCCAGGTCATCACAACCCGCAGCACTTAATACAAAAACAGTGCTTCTTGAATTCACCTGGATCCTGCGTAAATTTAAAGTCATGTCTTCTTTCTAGACAGTAATGATAGTCTATAAGCACCTAGCTAGGCTTGAGCCAGTCTCTTCACCGTCCTTTCCGTTCCCAGATGTCTCTTCATGCAGGTCAAGTCTACTGTAAAGCACCTCTGAGGCAGAGTTTGCTTCCAGATCGAGCTTATACAAGAGACCATATGAACCAGACTTCAAGATATGGTTTAGCATGGCACATAATTTCAGCCATGAGTCATAAGAAACAAGACTTTGTACAAGTCACAAGACTTGGCGAGAGCTACTCAAAATGTTTACAGTGAACTAACTTCTGGTCGTGGATGCGTAGTGGAATATTCTGTTTGTGTCATGCCCAGAATGTGCTATGCCTTCAATGTGGTCTAATCACAGAGCAGTATTTGCTATTGAACCTACACCGCAGAAACTACAAACAATGGATGAACGATGAATCAGATCCTGACACCATCATGAAAGTTTTTTGTCAGAACACAGTTATGTTTGTGATTGTCAGATCTTGTCAGAAATAACAACAGAACTTACCCCTTGGAACTGCTAACACGAAATTTCATAACTTGCGGACTTTATGATCACGTGAAACAACAGTCACTTTGTATGATTTTTAGATAGATTTTACAAGTCGTAATTCTTGGCGACAATTCTATTGTGGTTTTCAGAAGGCTGTAGAAGCAAGGATGCAAACACAGCTTTAATTAGTAATTATTAAATTTCATTTTTCATATAGGCGTCAATTATTTAATTAATTCTACTGGTCTCAACCATGTGCATTTGCGCAAGCGCGTACGCCTTACCGTTGCCCAGCTGCCATGACACGTTGTATCTTTTCTCCATCACGTAGTCAACCAGCTTCCGCACATTTCTGTAGTCCCAAGATCCGTCACCGAACCTCACTCGATCATTGAGATCGAAAAGCAGCAGGTTGCTTGTCGTCATCGTCAGACGGTAGAGCTCGTCAAATATGGTCGAAGTCAAACACAGCGGTATTTTCCTTTTCGTCGCCTCCACACTGTTAGTATCGCCGTCACTGCTATTTTCAGAGCCATAATGTGGCGGAGGACAATCGTCCGACTGGTTGGCGAAAGTCACAAGCAATGCCTCGCGACCTCCTAATCTCCAGTAGGCTGGAGATAGACCTCTAATCAGAGACTGGAACACTTCTGAGTTAATCATGCGACGTAACATTTTGCTGTTGTGAACTATGATTGTTTTTGGGCTGCTCGATAGAGATACGAAGTGACGCGGAATGTGAAATGCTGGCTTGTCCGTATCGATGTCGAGCAACTGTGCAGTGCAAAAGCACACAAGGAAAGTAGCTCTGATGAACAACGACGCGGTCGCAGGTTTCGACATTGCCATAGATACTGTGAAGCTAAAACATGGAGCAGCTGCAGCAATAATCCGGGTTTACGAAATCGTCTCTGCCCGTACACGTGGCAATTATCGTTGCGTAATATTAGATCAACAATGGTTTGTAGCACCCACTAGACCGGAATTTGCAATGACAAACATATGAGAAAGGTGGCAACCCCTAGACTGTAGGTAGATAGACTGTATATTTCAAAAATCAAATTCTCTTGTACAATGACGTGAAGGACACTACACTACACATAATATAGAAAATAAAGAATGACACCTGCAACTTCAAACCTCTAATAAGCAACAGATTTACGTATATATGTATAATATCCACACGAAAGCCCCATATCAGCCAAAGTCTAGGGGTCCTGTTATAGTAGAAGGCCTATTTCAGTATAGACTGTGGTATAGCTAGTCGTTTGTAAAATACAGTAGATGAGCATTAGGCAGACAAAGTGAATGCTGTGTTTGAAATGAATCTAGGGTTTAGTCTCATACATCACAAACGGTCAACAGCAACAACATCACATGACATTATTCATCTCATTATACTGCAATTCCTTTAGAGCATCTGTCCTTCTGTCTGTCAGTTAAATTATTAGTTCATCAGCATGTCTGTCGATCAAAAGCAAGCCAACTTACTTCTTAATTAATAAGCAATATGACAATCAAAACGCTAATTAAGTCACCAGTCAACATCATTACAAGTCTTGCATTCCACCATTTTCCAGCCTCATCATGCAGACATTGTGCTATATACTCTGAGCTGTCAACATATAACTGGCACGTCCTGTTTATAGACTTTCCCTTTACTTTCACATCATTAAATCATTTCTCCACATCAGAGCTATCCCACACATCAACACATGACTAAGACTTGCAATCACCTCCTTGTTTTAAAACCACAGTCTCATCATCATTAGTGTGAGACTCTTGAGACATCCCATCTTCACTGTTTACTGTATCAGCTATTTGATCCACAGATGTCTTTACACCTCCAGTCACATCTTGTTTTACATCTGTTTGTGTTTTCACTTCAATATCACCAGGTCTATTAGTTCCATATATGCTTTGATCCTTCAGTTCTTTGTCAAATAATAAGTGCTGTTGTATATTCTTGCTGTTTTCGCTGTCTCTTCATGGATTGCTCTGATGTGCAAGTCGTTTGCTTTTGTCTCTCTGAGAGTGAGAGACAATGCGTTTGACTGAATCTGTGTATGGTAATCAGCTAATGATTGTCCTCACAGCCAGACAGATTGAGGGATACTGTGAGAACATGCATTCCAGCAGGTCAAGTTACAATTGGATCCAACACTGGAAACTGTAACAAACGGAGTTCAACGACGTCTAGTGGCAACAGGATTTCATTCACCATCTTGCATTATGATTGCAGAAGTTCCTCCATCACCAAGTGACAGAATTAGAGAGGAATTAGAACTTGTTCAATATAGTTTGCAGTACGTACAGTACGAAGTAGGTGAAGTAGGAGGCTGGATGGTGAGCGCACATGTCTTTCTTTGCCGTATACGTAGACGTGGGATTAATTCGCGTGTAGCTGCAACTAAAACAATCGATATCGTCCGTCAAAGTTACAGAACAAACGGTTGACTAGAGATATAGACCATGGCAACCTTCCTTTCTAACAGACTTGCACGAGTTGTTGACAGGTCCGTCGGAAGGAACTTGTTAAAGATTGCGCAAGCTAAATGTGTCATAGCGCCACGCCTACTTTAAATTAATATCAATACTAGGTATCCGTAGTCTCGCGTAGCCAGACCCCTTTCCGCCGCGTCCTCCCCGGCGCTCGAACCGTGGCTGGAGAGCGCTGTCACTGACATTCGATTCCCGGCTGCTTTGTGCATGTTTAGTGTCTCCTTATCTAGCAAAAGGGGTTAAATTATGATGGAAGGATATGACCAGTATTACATTAATTAACTTAACTTAATTAACTCAAAATGAAAATAGAAGATGCTCAGAGAAGTCAGAACTGTCATCAGATTTCAAAATCATGTTTCCTGATGGTGTACACGTGCAAATATTAAATTTTAATTTGTCTTCAAAGGATATTAGCTAACAATCAATAATGCAATCAGCCCAGGCAAAGAACGGGATCTGTAACGAGATATTCTACTTTGGATAATCGATCTCAGAACAGGATATTATTGAACGGGATACAACTCTGAAGGAAATTCTTCATGAGAATACTGCCCAGCTGCTAATAAATTCTTCAGAATGCAGTAAAAATGCAAGTGAAGGAGATATACTTAAGTAATGATAAATTCTCAGAACAAGATACTCACGCAACAACATAAATTTACATACAATTAACGTTAAAGTAATTAACTCTCTGTTAATGAAGGAGACATACTTCATGAATGCATACAACAATAAATTTGACCACACATGATGGCTATACAGGATGGAATGCAGTATCGCGCATTATGATTGCAGAAGTTCCTTCATCACAAAAGTGACTGAATTAGAGAAAAATTAGAGCTTGTGTTCAGTATATTTACAGTACATACAGTACGAGGTAGCTGAAGTAGAAGGCTGGATGGTGCGCGTGCATGTAACTCTGTATGTGAGTATACGTATGATTAATTCACTGTATAGCTGCAACTAACAATCACTATCGTCCGTCAAAGTTACAGAACAAACGGTTGGCCAAAGATATACACCATCCCAGCCATCCTTGCAAATTGAGTTGCATGAGCTGACAGAAAGCATGTCAGTGGGCTGAATAATCCACAGAAGTGCAAACAAATTCAATTTCATAGTTGGTATGTATCCTGGCTATTTATCAGTCAATACAGTCTCAGATGCTCTTGCCCTGTTTCTTATGGCTTATAGCTAAAATGATTAGACCACATTCAAGGCCAGACATAGCCAGCCAGCCAGCCAGCCACATAAGCTGCAGACCGGAAGTCAGTTCACCCCTATATGTTTTGAATAGCTATTCGCCAAGTCTCGTGACTTTTACAAAGTCCAATTTCTTACACAACTCATAGCTAAATTAACGCAGACTCCTACATGATATCACATTCTACATCAATCATTTCAATTTTGTAAATGCAAAAAGAAATGTTACTACACATACTGCAATTTTTGTTAGGGGTCGTTCAAAATTATCGACTAATTCACAAGCGTACAAAGCGTACGCTAAGGAGGAGGGGTTACGGCCTCTATACACTTTATAAATGTTGATTGGTTGTAAGTGGATCATGCCAATATTCTGTTTTCCATGACTGGAGTTGCATCATACACTGTTCCCGTGCTATTCACCCATATGTACAAGATTTGCAAAGATGTGCAACTGCAGCACTCGGTTTTGTACTAGAACAACAGCAGCTGTCCACAAAGAGCCCAGCTGTCTCTACCACGACTTTCTCAATGTTTCATCTTTGTTCATATGAATCATTCAAGCAGGTCAAGTGGAATGAAGGAAGAACTCTGTATCAATGCAGAAGCGTTGAAAACCCCGTCACCAACAACATTGCGTATGGTCTGGGGAGGGGAGGAAGGCTTCAGAAAAGCATGTACTTTGCACGCTCGTAAAATTGTCAATAATTTTAACGACTTGACTCATACAATGTATTGTACCCACTGATTACTCATTGTAAATATCTAAAATGACATACCAATCCTAGGTTGGCATTTATTGACATGGCTAATGTGACAACAATGCATGTGTCAATAATGTACATATAACAGCTTATTACTACACTGACACCTGCATTTTCTTCTTGTTTGTTATATTGTAGATAGACAAGCCTCAGCCTTTGCATTTTGAATGACATAAAATCCATAAGTTAGAGGAGGTAGGCTTATAGTCTGAGAATTCGCTTGTGTTGTTGGTGTAATCATAGGCAATTGGTTATCCATAGACATTTCTAGTTTATCTCCATTCAACAATGTGAAACTAGATAACAAAAGCAACAATAAGTATTCAAATATAGTTACCAATTCTGGTTATTCCGTGTGACATGTCTGTACATGTGTGTGTGTGTGTGTGTGTGTGTGTGTGTGTGTGTGTGTGTGTGTGTGTGTGTGTGTGTGTGTGTGTGTGTGTGTGTGTGTGTTTTGTTCTATCTATCTTATCTATCTATCCTGTCTAATACACCCCATACTTTGATGTAATTCCTCCTATTCCTGGTGTCAAAAGATAGACATCTACATTGAACTGAGAAAGTGGTTCCACCAATTGAATAGTTGCTGGTTTCTCTGTTTGTATATTGATTAAAATCAAAGTGACATCACCTGCCATGTACGATCTAAATACACACATAGCATACACAAAATTCACAAACAGATCACACACAAACTGCTTAAATAATTGTGCTCACAAACCTTGATTGACATGAAAGGCAAATGTGAAAACTGATATCAAAACACATGCGCTTTGATTATCATTATTGGCAATTGGTCATGAAATATAATCTGTCATAACCACTTATAATTCCGTTTTTACTGAGCTCAGATATAACTAAGTAAAGGAAGTATACAATTTGAATTCCGTACATTTCCTTGATACAAATTCACAGTAACTTACCCAAGCGTCTGGCAATGTAGTGTATAGTAAGGTCTTTCTTAATGTAAACATTCAACAAATTTCACTGTGATATGTGATAAAAGATACAACCAAGCTGTCTCAGCACAGAACAAAGCAGGTACCCAACCTTTTAGGACATCGGCTCCAATTCATTGAGTTACTTTCTTGTTTTTGATTAGTTAAGAATACTTGCTACAAAGACAAGCAAATCCTTTGATTGCTATAGCAATAGCAAGTCTATCTGGTGCCTTCAGGAAAAGCTTCCTCACTCCTGCCAGTAGATTATCTTACATTTATTAGAGTACAGATAAATCACAACTGTTGTAAAAGTTCAGACAAAGCAGTTCACTGTTAAATATTAATTAAAGGCATGTGCGCATGCTCTAAAACATTCAGTGACATGAAACATAACAACTGTCTGTGCAACAGCAAATTGCCCCTCATACGTTTGACCACTACTGCAAAAATATTTTTATCAACACAATGTATTGAACTCTTTAATTCATTCTAGAATTAACAATTGATTCATCTAAATACCTCTTAATTGCAGTATCATTTGGTTGAGTGCAAAAAGCAAAACTTCGCACCGATTGGTTCATGTTAAGCTGACCATCGACATTGAGAACAACAGAACCAACAAGATGTTTGAACAAGTAAGAAACCCAATAACTCTAGTAAACACACAAAGCAAGAAAATTTGAAGGTACTGTAGTCAATATTCAAGCATTACAAGACAGATGCAGATACAATCTTATCAACACAAAGTAGCAATACATTTGCACTAAATAATGTAAAGACACTCATTGTTCGTCATTTGTCATTTTGTGACTATATTGTTTCATTTCAAACAGACATCAATCTGTATTTATCAATTAATCTGTATTTTGTCAACACAGTAGACCATCGCATATCTGACCCTTTTTGCAAAGCGGATATGATGTCACAAGCCCATTTGCGCAAGCGCAGTAATAAGGTGCAGTGATGACGCCAAAGATACAGAGGCTTCTAGGATTAGTTTGGTGATCGTAGTTTGCATACAGTACACATATTATGTCTTCATGCAATAGTTTGATCACTAGCATACTGTACATGTTTCAGAGGTCAGAACATGTACATACTGGGACTCAAGAAAGCAGAATGGAACTCCGAGGTACTGTTGAAACTCCAACGCTTCACAACCCATTCTTTTCACTTATCCCCCCCCCCTTATTCCTCCGAGGCTTGCCCAAAGAGGGTTGAATATGCAAGGATCTACTGTACTTCTGTATATTTCAAATGAATCATAAAATTTATTTGACTGATACATTTAGTATTACTACAAAGGGAGTAAAATTGGTGGGATCCATTAGACCACGAGAATCAGTAAAGAGAGTCTGATGACACACAACGGAATGTCCCATCCTTGCTGCCAAGCCAAGCTTGTACAGCCACCTTTATAAAGCCATAATGTCACATAGCTGTCACCTTGATACTAATTCAATCTGACTTACATAAAGCCTGCAGCATACGAGCCAGATATATTGTGGACTGCATCAGAGCCAAGAATAGATCCGGTTTCGGTCAACCAGTAATCTACTTTGTATCCCTTTGTGCAAGACTTCAATGTTTGAATACTTAGAAGAAGACTGTCCAAAATACTAGCATTGTGCATCTGCTCAACAGTTGGATTTGGATTTCGAATAAAGTATCTGGACAGACAGACAGACAAATAAACAAGCACATACACAGGCAAACAGGAAAACAAACAAACAGACAAACAAAATTTTGTTGCATATTACTCACTGATGCCATGATAATGCATTGACAAACTGCAAACCTCCACTGCTAATCCACCTATGAAACAATCTCATCTGTTACTTTATCACAGCAACAAACCATTCTACTGTTTTGCAAAAACAGAACGTGTGAGACATACATGCTTTTGTGTATAAGTTTGTTTGTCTGTACAAATGCTCTAGTGAAAGCAACCACTCTTATGATAAGAGTTGTTGCACACTACCACCACACAACAACAATAATGCCTTACTGTGTCAAGTACTCGTAATTTTCCACATCTGACTTAACTTCATATGGATTAGTGCTCTCTAGACCAACTATAATCTGACGAGCTCTGACGAATTTTCGAAGAGTCTTAAAGTCGTCCACTGATTGCTTTGGTTCAACGGTGACATTAAAATGATCTGGATATGCGTGTGGTTCTACAGGACAACAACAATCATGCTTGATTGAAACTAACTGCTACTCCTAATGTTACAATACTTTGCTATTTAAAAATGTAAAAGTTGACTTTATCAAGAATATTAAGTATTAAAAAATTAAAGACAAGTAATATTTTCTATGGGAATACAAGTGAAATGCAGAATTAAGAAACTTCTTTCATGGTCACAGTAAGACGAAATTCTGACTCCTGTACAATGTTTCACTTTAATAGCACATATCCAGTTAGTCATGTGTAGAAGATATAGCTTTACCAACTATTAGAGGCATTAACTATGCAGTGAACTGTACCCTGTTA
This sequence comes from Corticium candelabrum, assembly GCF_963422355.1. Classification (NCBI taxonomy): domain Eukaryota; kingdom Metazoa; phylum Porifera; class Homoscleromorpha; order Homosclerophorida; family Plakinidae; genus Corticium; species Corticium candelabrum. The sequence goes on from NC_085085.1 coordinate 6,869,814, forward strand.
ACTAAAAGCATCCAACTATTCAAGTAGAAAACTAATTCTCAGACTCGACTATTCAATAAACTAACATTTTTCCACCCAGAAGTAACTACAAACATACTGTACCCACTGACATGAGCCAGCCACGCATTGAATGCACAATGACAGTGTGCTACTCAGAGCTCATCACTAATGCACTATACCCACCCTTGAGTTCTGTACATTTCTCAAAGTCTGTACAATTTGCCATTGATTCCACTTTTCCTAATTCAAAGTCACCAGAAAACTGCAAGAATCCATTTAACAGATTAGGTGTGTGGTGTGGTGTGGTGTGTGTGTGTGTGTGTGTGTGTGTGTGTGTGTGTGTGTGTGTGTGTGTGTGTGTGTGTGTGTGTGTGTGTGTGTGTAGTGATCCTATAGTATATAGACTAAATAGTATGCAATTAACATCCGGTCAGCTTCCTGCAGCATGCCTGAAGACATAAGTGCAAAGTCTAAGGAAGATTAAAACTGATGCATCTACTATGTGTACCTAGAGCTTTTGCGAAGAAGTCGTAGTAGTAAAGTTTGGACAAGTTGTCACAATCATGCAGTCACTTCATGCAGTGTACATGTCTGTTAAATACTACTGGTTCTACTGTAGTGATTTATCATATTATACTGTCACTGACAGCTGCTGTCAACTAGAGCAGCTAGGCTAGTTTTCTATAGAACGTAACTAAGAACTTCATGTTATTGAAAATGTTGAGTTTTGCTAAATCTTAACGCTGACCACAAAACTAAATGTTAATAAAGCATTTTGTAGTCATCTACGAGTCTAATATAACACAAAAATCACAAAAAACATAAAGCCAGTTACCCAGTCAAACTGTGTATAAAGAACTAAGCACGCTAGGCTAATACCCGTATTAGAACACTACACCCCTGTTTTAGCTAGTGGAGTCCACAGTTGTCTAAGCTTCCAAATTCTGATTGACCTCCTCAGCACAGGTTTTGATGATGCTCGAGGTGTGGGGGAACTGGAAGTGTTCTTTCTCCAACTCTGATGATGGCAAAGTTAGATTAAAGTAGGTAGATTTTTGTCGGCTACAGTCCTACATGTTTCATCAATTTACTTCTGTTAGAGTCATACATGCTTTCAATAATTACTTCTGTTGGAGTCATACACGCTTCATCAGTAGTTTGAATATTCTGTTAAGTGTTATTACTGATTCGTGTACTAGTAAGAGGTTGTGATGAAATTATTCTGTAAGTCCTAACCGTAGTTGATTATATGGCAACTGTTGTGTTCTAAAACAGGTACGTAGTCTAGTGTGCTTAGTTCTTCACAGTTTGACTGGGTAACTGGCTTCGTGTTTTTCTGTGATTGTTGTGCTATAGTAGACTCGTAAAAGTTTTACACTACAGTGGCGATGAGGATGGAATGTCGTCTTGTCTAGCAATCAGGAGTTTCAACCCTACAAAGGACGAGTGATTCATGGAGTCATCGGTTCGACAATTAATGGTTGGTCATCAGTCCGTGCTCACAAGGACAACAGGCGGCAGAGAAGTCCAAGGCAGCATTCTGCACTTCCATTAGTTCAGAAACATTCAGGTTATTATGTAATTCGTGTGCACCAGCCAAGCGAAAAGCGTGTACATATGAGGAATTGCATGAAAACTGGATGCGCATTTTGGCACTAAACATTTGGTTCTTGTGGAACGTTCTGGTCTACAGTCGCAGAAGGAGTCGCTTACAAGCTATATGACTGAAAACAGCCGTCTAGCATCCACAAGAGATTGGCCTGTAGACTGGCTGAACGAAAGCTTGCGAGACAGATTTGTGGTAGGTGTGTTCAATAATCGTTTGCGTCAGATTCTACTGACACAAGATCATAAGAAATTGTTTAACGAGTTTCTTCAGTTAGCCCTGACATTTTGAAGCCAGTCAACGTGAATCATCTGAGAGTCAGTACAAGCCTGCGATGAGACATATACTACGTCGTACAGACGAAACAGAGTCTGAATGTATTGAACATTCTGTACTCACTGTAAATCAAAAGAGGAAACAACCTATCTCTAAGAAGAAACAACAATGTGACAGTTGTGGTGGAAATCACACAGATCAACATGCAAATTTCAAAATGCAAAAAGTGCTTTCATTGTGACAGGCTGGGTAATACTAGTAAGGTGTGTCAGTGTCGTTCATTTACTGCTGCAATTCAGGTGGATCAACAAGTACATTCAGTTGTTCATCTAAATAGTAAAGAAAATCCTGAAGCTGAAATTCCTCCAATTTACCCAATCGTACAATTACCAGAATTCAGTAGGAAACTGAAACTGATGGTAGACTCAGCATCTCCAATTTCCTTTGTCAATCTACTGACATGGCATGATCTCGACTGTCTTAAATTATTACCAACTTCCAGAATTCTAGGAGCTTTCGAAGGCCAGTTAATTCTTCCAGTGGGCTATTTTAATTAAAGCAAAAGTTCAAAAAAATGAACATCCACACACTACTACTACATGTACCTTACAAATATATGTATCTCGTAAAGGAGTGAATCTAATTGGACGAGACGGCAGTAGAGATTTGAAAATTTATCTGGATCCAAGACAACTGATAAGAGTAATGTTGGAAGAAAACCCCAGAAAACTTCAGCAAAGTTTGGAAATGCACTCGGAATTATTCAAACCGGGCTTAGGTTGCTGTTCTACAATGCAAGCTACGTTAACACTCCACGAAGGAGCAACTCCTAAGTATTTCAAACCAAAGAAGTTATCATTTGCATATAAACCCATCGTCTGTGAGGAGCTCAATCGATTGGAATGAGAGAGAGTGATAAAGTTTCACATTCTGACTGGCCACTCCCATATTGGTCGTATAAAACCAATGGCAAAGTTATAATAATTTGTGGTGACTGTAATAGATAAGATAGTGACTGAGCATGCGTGTAGCTTGCAAGTGAGATTCTGTAGCTCTGAGTGTGTATAAGCAAACTTAGCAAGTGCTGTATGTTCTAAGCTATATAGAAATAGATCATCGATATAACTACAGAGTATCGATACGACAGTGGCGACGAGGATGGCTGCCAAAGTAGAGTTTGGGAAACTCAGTGAGTTTCGGCACGGCGTGGACACTGTCGACGACTACGTGGACAGGTTTGAACTCTACACAGTGGCCAACGACATTACAAATGACGACAAGAAAAGAGCGGTGTTCTTGACATCCGTGGGAGCCACAACATACGCCTTACTCACTAACCTCCTCAGACCAGCAAAACCGCAGTCAAAGTCGCTCGACGATCTGGTCAGGTTGATGAGGGACAACATGGAGCCCAAAGCGATCGTGATAGCGGAACGCTACAAGTTCTACAAGAGGAATCAGAAAGAGGGGGAGACGATTGCGTCGTACATTGCAGAGCTTTGCCGCTTAGCGCGGAAATGTGAGTTCAAGGACTACCTCAACACGGCATTGAGGGACCAACTCGTGTGTGGACTGTACTATGCGGCAGTCCAACAAAAGATTTTAGTCGAAGCGAAGTTGTCTTTGGATCGTGCCATCCAAATAGCACAGGCGTGTGAATCGGCTCGGGAAGAAACACAAACACTCAGAGGTCAGACGCCCCAGAGCGCTAGACAAATGGAGACAGCATTTGGTGAAACACAATCGACAACAGGTGGATCCAGCCAATCAGCAAAAGCCAGCTACAAAGGCAAGGCATGTTCCAGATGCAATGGAACTAACCACAGCAGCGACAAATGCAGATACAAGTCCTTCACCTGTCACTATTGCAAGAAGACTGGACATATCATCCAGGCATGCAGGAAGAAGGAACGAGACAAGTCAAACGACGGATGTTCAAAGCAGAAGTCGAAGACGTGGAAGACCACACATCAGATTGACGAGGACGAGGTTAGTCTCATATTCTCATTATCAGATAAGCGTGGTATTGATGTGAAGTTGCATGTTCCTGGTACGGAGATTGATATGGAGGTAGACACAGGAGCCACAGTGACTGTGATACCTAAAGCAATATTTGAAAAACGATTACAGCATGTGCAATTGAAGCCAAATAGAGCCAAATTACAGGCTTATAGTGGGCAGGCCCTCAAGGTTGTGGGTGAAGCAATGGTACCCCTTGAGTATAAGGATCAACAGTGTACTGAGAAAATTATTGCTGTGGATGTACCTGACAAGCCCGCTGTTCTGGGAAGGAATCTGTTGAGACAGATCAGGTTAGACTGGGGAACACTCTTTGCGATTGAAGAGGCACCTATTGTTTGGGAAAAACAATTTCCTCAGTTGTTTGAAAAGGGTATGGGAACAGTAAAGATTATGAAGCCCATATTGTTATCAAGCCAGGGGTTACTCCTCGGTTTCATAAGCCAAGGCCGGTACCATATGCATTACAGCAGAAAGTTGAGGAAGAATTAGACAGATTACTGGGCGAAGGAGTATTACAACCGGTCGAGCGAAGCGAGTGGGCGACTCCATTGGTGGTAGTGCAGAAAGCTGACAACACTGTCAGGCTGTGTGGAGACTATAAGGTAACGATTAATCCGTACTTAGATACGGAAGGCTACCCTATGCCCAACCCACAGGACTTATTTGCAACATTAGCAGGGGGAAAAACGTTTACAAGACCAGACCTCAGACAGGCATATCAGCAGCTGGAAGTGAGCCCCGATAGCCGAAAGTACCTTACTGTGAACACTAGTAAGGGATTGTTTGCCTATTGAGAATGCCATTCGGCATCAGTGCTGCCCCAGCCATTTGGCAAAGGACAATGGACGAGATTCTGGCAGGACTACAAGGCATAATTTGTTACCTCGATGACATCCTAATAGTGGGAAAGTCCCAACAGGAACATGACGAGCGAGTCAAGGTTGTGTTGGGAAGACTCCAGCAACGAGGACTTAGATTGAAACAAGAGAAATGTGCGTTCAACCAAAAGGAAGTAGAGTATTTAGGCCATGTGATCAATGAAAGAGGTCTTAGACCTACAGCTACCAAGACTCAGGCCATACGTGACGCACCAGAGCCAAGAAACTCGACCAAACTAAAATCCTATTTGGGATTGTTGAACTATTATAGCAGGTTCATACCAGAGATATCAAGTACCTTGCAGCCCTTATATGCATTGTTAACAAAGTCCCAACCGTGGGTATGGCGAGAAGCGCATAAGCGAGCCTTTGCAGAAAGCAAGAAGAAGTTGCTGTCATCGAGCTGTTTGACACATTACGACTTGGCCAAACCGCTAAAGCTAAAGTGTGATGCCTCACCTCATGGGGTGGGAGCCTGCTTGACGCATGTGATGGCGGACGGGACGGAACAACCTATTGCTTTCTCTTCCCGAACTCTCACTAAAGAAGAAAAAGGCTACGCACAGTTAGAGAAGGAGGCACTTGCTCTAGTCCATGGTGTACGTCATTTCCACAAGTACTTAATGGGAAGAGCGTTTGTCCTAGTGACTGATCACAAGCCACTACTCAAGATTTTGGGTCCGAAACAAGGAGTCCCACCGTTAGTGGCAGCAAGACTGCAACGCTGGGCAATTATTCTCAGCGCTTACCAGTACCAGTTGGAGTTTACATCAGGTCCTAGCAACGTGGAGGCCGACATGTTATCACGGCTACCATTACAAGTGGACGTGATCGACCCAAATGAGCAGATATACGGAATCGACTACTTGGAGCAATTGCCAATTACCGCCAAAGAAGTTGCCAAAGAGACGGCATTGGATCCCATATTGCGGAAGGTATTCACCTATACCGTACGAGGATGGCCTTACCAAAGAGATACCGAATTACTCCATATTCGAGGAAAGCTAATGAATTGTCAGTGGACAACGGATGTCTACTTTGGGGACAACGCGTTGTGATACCAGCCAGTCTGCGGTCAAGAGTGCTACATGAGTTGCACTTAGAACACCCAGGCGTTAACAGGATGAAGGCTCTGGCTCGAAGTTTTGTGTGGTGGGTCAATTTGGATAAGGACATCAAAGAATTAGTCAAGACCTGTGAACAGTGTCAGAATGCAAGACACCGCCCATCTACCACCAACCCACCACATCCGTGGCTGTATCCAAATCATCCGTGGGAAAGAGTTCATTGTGATTTAGCAGAATTCAGTGGGAGACAGTATTTTGTCATAATGGATGCCTATTTGAAGTGGCCGGATATATACGACTTAGGAACCAGTGCTTCAACCACAAAGGTGATAGACGCACTTAGGCGGTCTTTTGTGAGCAACAGTCTACCGGATCGTCTAGTATCGGACAACGGGCCTCAATTTATATCATTGGAGTTCAGGGAGTTTGTCCAGTCCAACGGCATTCGACACCAGCTCACACCACCGTACCATCCAGCCTCAAATGGGCAGGCGGAACGACTCGTTCAAGAGTTAAAGAAGAGCCTCAGAGGTAAACCGGCAGCAAAATCTTGGAGTCACCAATTATCACTATTCCTGCTACACTACCGGTCAACACCTAATACCACGACAAGAAAATCACCAGCAGAATTACAGTTGAAGCGTACATTGAGAACCAGATTGGATCTTCTGTTTCCCCGGGGTCAAGCTGACCTTGGACAGCAAATGAGCAACAATTCCAGGAGGCAAGTAGTCAAGTGCAGGAGTTAGTACCCAGAGAGGCTGTAGGAGTTTGAAACCCAAGAAGAGATGGAAGGGGAAACTGGTTATATGGAACAGTCATGCAAAAGGTTGGTCCTACTAACTATATGATCGAAGTGGAAGAACACGTATGCTATGTACACATCGATCATTTACAGCAACGGGATTCAAGAAGTATGTCCGGAGGGTTACCCACTCCAGAACAGACAGACATACCTATAGCACCAACCTCATCAAAGGAATTGATACCACCGGTAATATCGGTAACACAAGAATCAGATGCCGTGGAAACACCAGGAAGAGTCAACGCATCAAGGGAAGAACGGACACCGACAACCACAGAGGAGAATGGACAAGTACGACCAACATTACAACCTGTTCCAACAGGCCAAGTGGAATAACCACCACAACCACCTGGCAGGCGGTACCCTCAATGGAAATACCGGCGACCACCATTGAGGTATCGGAACATTTAATGTAGAGGAAAGGAGTGTAATAGATAAGATAGTGACTGAGCATGCGTGTAGCTTGCAAGTGAGATTCTGTAGCTCTGAGTGTGTATAAGCGAACTTAGCGAGTGCTGTACGTTCTAAGCTTTATAGAAATAGATCATCGATATAACTACAGAGTATCGATACGACAGTGACTACAAAATCTCCATAAATACAGAATTGAAGACAGATGTTTATCCTATTCCAATATTGGAAGAACTAAGCACGCTAGACCATTACCTGTATTAGAACACTACACTTTCATTGCTTTGGTTTGTCAATCAATGACATCAAGACAAACTGCTCAGTATATAATCATGCACTTATTCTTTGAATCAAACAGACCCCCAAGATCAAGATTGATCAACTATCAAATAACCGGACACTAATATATAGTCACTGTACAAGAAACTATTGCAAAATAAAATGTAACATTACCATATACGGTAAATAACAAAAAATACAAGGGAGATGATTAATTTCTTAATCTAGATAAGATAATTATATCCTAAAATGTCTAACTTAGACAATTAACATCTAAATCAAACAATATTTAAGCAAACTCTTGTTAATGCTGGCATAACATCATTGCAAATTAATGGTTGTTTTCTAATTAGTTACTTCAAACAATCCCTTTGACAAACTTACTATAACACTAGTGACCAAGCAGCTAATAACAAATCGCTTTCTTAAACCCTAAAAGTCAAAATTAAAACTAACTCATCACTAAAAACAGGAGCATAGCATGACCTCTAGAAATGGGGGGCTAGACTTCATGCTGCTATGGGACACGCCCACTTCTGAGTGGCTTCTAATTAACTGATACGTTAAATCAGTGACAGATACAGACTGTTAAAAGGTGATGCAAACTTGGACAATTTAGCGAGATTTTACTAAAAGATTGTGAATACCATAGTCTATATGAATGTCTCACATTACAAGATGAATTTCATATCTACAACATAGCATCACGGTATGCTATATGTGTACTCATGAGGAACACAAAACATACATTAATTATGTCCTGTATGTTCAACAAAGACATTCTGAGAGGTTGTTTGTTAACAAATGTATTCAAGGTTGCAAGCGACAATTCTACAGTTGAAGTGAATGTAGTACAAGTCCATTAGGTCTTTCTTGGCTTGTTGTCTAGACATTAGGTAAGTTTTATGATGTTAAGATTTTAGGCCGCCCTGGTTACAAATGACAGTAACAATGTCAGAAACATAATTCTTGTCACATTGTTTGATAGGACCAATAGGAATGATGGTTGTCTCAGTTTGCTGTCCAGCACCACAACAGTTCTCTAACTAAGATAATTAAAAGTGCATTTCCAAGCATTAGGTATGTAGTACAAATGGGGCTATAGCCCCATCTAGCCCATGCAACGCTACACCCATGCTAAGAACAACTTCAGAAAGTGCTTAAAATTCAAAGGCAATATCTATCATTACATGCTAAGCTTTTGACTATGCACCAAACATTAATTATCACATTCATACCATTTCCCAGTTGCCATGCAATATTATATCCTTTTGCTGCACTGTAATTCAATAGTTTCTCCACATTGCTATAATTCCAGGTTCCATCCTTATGCCTCTTGATATTACTCAAATCAAAAAGAAGCGTCGTATTTGTCTTCACAACTAGTCCATTAAGCTCATCCCACTCGATCTGAGTCAGACAAAGAGGCTCAAAATCCTTTTTCATATGTTCGCCGTTTTCAATGCCTGCAGACTTGCATTCACTCTGTGTGGAGTAATAAGATACTTCTTGTCCTTCAGTGCCTCCAACTCGCCAGTAGGCGGGCGACAAACCTCGCACAAGAGAAGTAAATCTACCAGAGTGCAGGATTTTCTGGAATTCATTTCTATCGTGACACGGAGTCTTTGGGCTACTTGCAATTGACAAAAAGTGACGCGGTATAGCGAATACCCCCAACTTTGTCTCGACGACCAGCTGGAAAGAAGAACAGACAGAGAAAATCGCAGTCGAAATCAGGAAATCACGAACAGCTGCCATGGCTCAAGCGCAGTCTGCGATACGCTAACGCACGTTAATTCATGGAGTCAAGAGATGGCGTCAACGTCGGCGTCGTGTCCCGAGAAAAGTCTGGAAGACGACGACAATCTCACTGTCGAGCTGCATGAATTCGGCGGCGCTGCGACTCGCCTTTCATGGAGATTCTCTCTTACATAGGAATACACATGCAGACATACATACATACATACATACAGACAGACAGACAGACAGACAGACACCAGACTAGAATGTAATAGTGTTGTTCTTTGAAAATATATGTATTGACAGACAGACAGACAGACAGACAGACAGACAGACAGACAGGCAGGCAGGCAGGCAGGCAGGCAGAGACAGACATCCAGGCAGGCAGGCAGGCAGAGACAGACATCCAAGCACTTTCAAATAGCCTCATTACTTCTGATCATTTGCATGCCGTGTGTGCAGCTCTAGCATCAGGATCTCTGCCAATATCGATTAGGCCATTTCTCTCATCATCTAGATTAATTGCTCTACCAAAGGCAAAAGGGGATGTTCGGCCAATAGCAATTGGGGAAACATGAAGAAGAGTCACTGCTAGAGCTATTTGTTTTCAAAAGCGGAAGGAATTTGCAGACTACTTCACACCCTTACAACACGGTGTTTCAGTTGAGGGCGGTGCAGAGCTATTGGTGCAGCAGGTGCAGCTTCTTATGGAAAACATGAAGACTGGATTCTACTTAATTAAAACTGATGTGAATAATGCATTTAATTCAGTAAGCTGGTCTCATTTGCTGAACCAAGTGCTTACTGTGTTTCCTGACATTTACAATCACGCTGCACTAGTGTACTCTGACATCAACCCACTAATCCATCTTCAGAGATCTTATCTGGTTATTCTCAGCTCTCAAGAAAGTGTGTACCAGGGAGACCCACTTGGTCCTGCTTTGTTCTCAATTGCAATGCAACCCATTTTGGAAAATCTACAGTCTCACAACAAAGGAGTAACAATTCTGGCTTACCTGGATGACGTTTATCTCCTTGGCAGTCCTGATCGAGTGTTTCATGTCTTTGAAAGGCTGAGATCTGCTTTCAGCAACATTAATCTCATGATTGAGGAGGAGAAGTGTGAGATATGTTGTTCCTCATCACCGTTGCTTAACACCATCTCTCAGTCAACTTCCATACCAGCCACAAGTCAAGGATGTAGAATTCTGGGCACATCTATAGGAAGCTCATTGTCCATCATCAAATCTTGCTCTGATGTTGCACAATCAGGATCTAATTTGTGTGGCAAGCTGTTGCAGTTGCAAGATCCACAGTGTGGCATGCTCTTGCTGAGACACTGTCATGTTACTCGGATAAACTTCCTATCACAAACTGTTCCACCTAGGCTTTTGGAGTCCGCTGTGGCCATCCATGACACACTGACAAGATCAACGTTCACCAATCTCTTGGGTAGAGGTAATCTAACAGACAGGCAGTGGCTTCAAGCAACTTTACCAATAAGACATGGAGGCTTTGGTCTCACAGCTTTAACTCTACAGCACCATTTGTATTTCTGTCTAGTTGGACTTCAACCCTGCATACAATAGCAAAACGAATTCCTGATGCTGAGAGATTGCTCGATGAAGTTCAGAATTGACATCATTCAAATAGTTTCATAAGCAAAGATTTGTGCAACGTTTTGCCTCAAACAAAACTCTCGTAGAAGTTATTAACGACAGGAAACAACTACAACACGGGCTGACTGAGAAGTACATGAAATCTCTGTCAAATGGTTTTATTCAGAATTCATCTTCGACTAGAGACCAATCTTGAATGAAGTCCTTGCAAGACAAAGGTGCAGAAGCTTGGCTCTTGACAGTACCATCATCATCATGGCATGCATTATCTCCGTGCGATTTCCGCTTGGCATTATTGATGAGACTGGTCTGCCAAATGCCTTTGGCTTGTGGTCAGTGTGACTGTGGGAAAGAATTAGACTCCGATGGATACCACCTAATAACATGTAAGACTGGGGGCGGCCCAGTAATCAGCCATAACAACATGGTTTCAGCATGGTCAGACTGTTTGAGTCAACTGCAATTACATCACGTAAATGAACCCAGAGAAAGGTATGTCAATTCTGAAGACAGATCAGACATAGTCATGATTCGACATGGGGTGGATCTTGAATTGGAGATTGCTCTAGTGCATCCCTTGAGTAATGAAATAGAAGGTTTATCTGCTACAACTCAGAGAACAGCGGCAACCAGAAGAGAAAATCTGAAGATCAAAAAGTACGACCAGGAGCTTTTGCCAAGGTTTTTGACCAACATTTGTGCCTATAGTTTTCAAACATTATGGCTGTTGGGGAGAGAAAGCTGAAGACTATTTGAAGAAACTGTCACAGCTATCAAGAGACAAGGACGGAAAGCCAAATGCATCAACCTTCAAGACATGCTAGAGATCTGTGTTTCCTGTGTGTCTACAATGATCAAATGCTAGAGTGATTGCAGTGTTCTAACTGGGAATTTTCACCAGCCGGCAAGTTATGTCGTCACAAACAGACTATGACGTCACAAATAGACTATGGTGTCACTTCCATTCTTCACTGGACCGTACAGGACCATGGTTGTTGACATCAATTTCATGATAACTAACAATTAAATAACATAAATGGTACAAACCTCGGTGCTACTTGCACCAAAAGGTCCTTTAATTAACTAATGCCACTTTCTTAGTGAAATATCCTCTTTGGCGATCTCGTATAAAGCTTTCAACACACACACCACAGCGCGACCGCACCTGTCATTCAACAGAAGGTTACGTTTTGTGACCTCAGCACCCAACCCACTCGTTCTTTCCATATGTCTTCGCTTCAAATCAGTTTCAATAGATTCTCGATGAGCTGCAGATGCCTCATGATCTTTCACACAGTGCAACTTCACTCTCCTGCATCCTGTAGTCCACCAGGCAGTAGCAAAACGTCAGCTCCACCACTGACCTTGGCCGTTGCGTCAAGCAGACAGAACAGAACATAACTTACGAATGCCGTCTGCAGTGTGACGAACGATAAGCCAATCGCGTGACGACTTCCATTTCGAAAACGCTTCAGGCAGTTTCTCGACTGCGTTACAATGTTCGTCAGGAGCGGTAGTGCTTCACTCATATATATATATATATATATATATATATATATATATATATATATATATATATATATACGCAAAAATAGCTTCCCTTTCCCGACGTTGCCCGCAATAAAACGACACGCTCCGCGGGTACCGTCCGACGTCGGAAACGTGCAGTTTAAATTCGGTGCAGATCCGATAGGCCGTTACGGAGATATTCACGCGCGAGTGGAGACCGGTTTGAGGCGGGTTCCATGCATGGGCTGGAAATCGCGTCGTCAACGGGACAAGGACGACAGCTTCACTTTCGACCTCTATGGATTCGGCGTGCGCGAGCCAAATTCGGCGGAGATCGGACGCGGGGCGGAGGAGATACGCGCGTACTCACATACATAGAGACAGACAGACAGACAGACAGACGGACAGACAGACAGACACCTCTCCGAGTCTCGCACTTAACTCCCGTGAATACCGCTTGGCAAGCTCCTTGAGGTTTGGTCTTCCCATTTTCCCTGATTGGGAGGAGAATTGCAATTGTGAATCGAACATCGACGACAGTGGATACCATCTAATAACCTGCAAGCTGGGCGGAGGCCGTTTGGTGTCATGAATCAATTGCATCTTTATGGTCAGATTGTCTGAGAAGTCTACGTACACATACACCACTGTAGAGAGCCACGCCATCGCTATACAAACACCGAGGATAGGCCGGATATTGTTGTTTTTGACACACAGTCGGGATCTACCATCGACTTAGATATATCTCTCGCCCATCCCTGGAGCTCTGAAACCTTTCCCAACTCCGCATACACCGATGGGGCAGCGGCTCTGAGGCGTGAAGAAAAAAATGGAAGAAGTGCAATTCAGAGAAGAGACCAGGCGGCGCCTCTGTGAGACTGATATCCTTGTCTTCGAGAACTTTGGAAGATGGGGAGTAAAAGGGTTTCAATATCTGCAACATCTGTCTCGCAGTTCAGTCAATGAGAAGGGCAAACCAAATGCCCAAAAATTCTTGGACCATTGGATCAAGGAAGAGATTTGCCGTCCAACTCCAAAAATGCAGTAGCAAGACCCTCACAAAGAAGTTATCATCTCTCCCTAACGAGTACAGTTGCAAGAAGACTTCACCTCTCAGTGGACAGTCATAAACATTTAGAGACCAGGACCATAGGTCCCTTTTGTCTAGTCATAATGTGTATGTGTATTTATAGTTGTAGGTAGAACCAAGCCCCATTGGCTTGGGTAGTATTTAGTTGCTTTGCTTAGATGGTGTATAATAGTTCAATGTTTGAAAATATATGTATTGACAGACAGACAGACAGACAGACAGACAGACAGACAGACAGACAGACAGACAGACAGACAGCTTGCCTTTATATATATATATATATATATATATATATATATATATATATATATATATATATATATATATGTAGAGAGAGAGAGAGGGAGGGAGGGAGGGAGGGAGGGAGGGAGGGAGGGAGGGAGGGAGGGAGGGAGGGAGGGAGGGAGGGAGGGAGGGAGGGAGGGAGGGAGGGAGGGAGGGAGGGAGGGAGGGAGGGAGGGAGGGAGGGAGGGAGGGAGGGAGGGAGGGAGGGAGGGAGGGAGGGAGGGAGGGAGGGAGGGAGGGAGGGGGGAGGGAGGGAGGGAGGGAGGGAGGGAGGGAGGGAGGGAGGGAGGAGATGATATCGACAACACGAGCAACACAAATGTCGGAAATACAAGCAACAAATTATTCAAGTCCAACAAGCAACATCCATGTCATTGATATTTTTATGCGCAGGTGGCAGTAGTCCCTTACTCAAACATATCTTAAGAAACTATCATCAATGCTTGCCAAAAAAAGAGACGACTGTCAGTACGGAACAACTGTAAAATTGGCTGATATCCGGACTCTGCTGCAGCAAGCGAGCCAAGCTTACAAGATCGAGACTTGAACATTTAGCTGCATGATGGCTGCTGAGGGTCAGTTGTCTGAGTATAGATCTTAGAGACTGTTAGTTGCATATAAAACGTGCACTTACGTCTAGTGTAATTGGGAATAGTATACTAATGGTGAGTTGATTGTCATTTTTTATGTTGTGCTCCAGATCGGCCTTGTTCGTATAAGGTCTCTTGTTGGAAGCAAACCCTGTCACAGAGGTCGTTGAAACCATCATGGCTGTCTAAACAGAAGACATGACTTTACGCAGGATTCGACTGGATTCAAGTAAGTTAGGAAGAACTGTTTTCTGTAAGTGCTGCAGATTTGATGACTTGGCCTGGGATAATGTCCCAGCCACCCTGCAATATACCTGCGTGCACTGTGCCCAACGCTCCCAACACCACTGGAACAACCAATGTCCAACTCGACACTGCCACATGTGGCTTACCTCCACCCACAAGTCACTGTACTTCGCCAACTTCTCAGCCTGTTTCTTGGCGATGTTGCCAAAAGCTGTGCAGCTGATATCAATGAGAAGACAAGTGTTTGTCTTTTTATTTCTGAAGCAGATGTCAGGACGATCGACACCAATCATTTTAGCAGTAGCGATGGCTGTATCCCACATCATAGTGATGTCGTCCATCTCCACAAACCTATATATCAGGATGATGCCGTTACCATCTGCTCTCCACTGGAACCCAAACTGACAACAACCGTCCCTGTGGATGATGAAGGCCACTTGATTGTGTCGATCAGTGTTGTATGTCCGCGCCAAGGCACTACAGCCTGCCACAATGTGGTCGACTGTCTACAGATTTGCACTACTCAAGCAGCAAGTGGGACTGACATCACAATGCAGAAGTTGCGCTCATAATACCGAGTCCGAAAAGCTTGGTTTTGAGCAGCAACAACCAGTCTCTCAGTTGCTGCAGGAAGATTCAATAACATCAGCCATCCGTAGGTCACATTCACGTCTACAGGTGGTCTCAGTGAGACAGCGATACTGACCATGCATAAGTCTCTGCTCCAGGACTGCACACGAAGAGAACTGCCGCACATGCAGAAATGTTTTGCATCCGTCTGAGGCCCTTGCTCGAAGATACCGTCACGCGTGACGGTCTCACCGGCTTGTCCTAGTCAAATTCTTCTGCAATTGTGCAGTAAACTGACGAGCCATACGTCGGATCGAATGAGAGGTCGCATAGCATCACACTCTTGTACTATTTGCATGAAAGGATTAGAACTCTCACAAGTAACAGTCCAGCCTTACAATACAAGCCTGATACGTCGACTCGCGATCTGTTGTAATCCTCGACCACCCTCAGTGCACGGACCTGGTCCACGTTTGCCGCAGGATGGTGAACACCGTGAGAAGTTTGATGGTCTGCCGATCAAGCTGCTGCAGGTCCGAGGTCCTCCAATGAATGACACCAAAACCGTAAGTGAGAACCGGTAGTGCAAACCCAGAATCTTGTTCCGACCGCACAACTCGGTCCGGATAACCATCTTCACTCTACGAAGGTACTCACGACGGAGCGTCTCCCGCATAGTGTTGTGCTGGATATATCGTTATTCTTGTCCACACCCAAATATTTGTAGACTTGACCTGGTTCCAGACACGCCAGAATTGTGTCCAGAGAACTTGCCGTTGACAAAGTGTGCAACAGCACATTTGTCCAGACCAAACTTTATCTGGATGTCATCAGAGAATTCGAAGGTATCCAGATGTTTATTATTATCTGGTCATCACCCTCAGTAGGCGAGTAGGGTCTTTACCTTCAACTGGGCGTCCATGCACCAACCCGGCAGATAAATCTTTGAGAAGTACGTGTTTCTGCGTAATCCATACGGCGCTAGTAACTGGCATATCAATTTATTGATTGCGTGCACTACAAGGATTTCGCAAGCTCTAAACAGAACGCCCAGTAGATATCAATGAACACCAGGAAAACACATATTTTCAGTGTACCAACTGTCCCCATGCCAGACTGCAGAAACTCCCCATCAACAGTAACACATGTCTGTCTGCTCTCACAGACATAGCCAGATAAACAGTGAGAAAGATTCAACAAACTCATTTCATTATTATATTTCTGTCGCCACCCGCGATTGAACCCCGGCCATCATGATCTGAGAACCAGAACTCTAGCCACTAGGCTATAAGTGGCATTAATTGTTATTATCATCACACAAAAGGCAAAGTGAAACACATAGCTGCTTGCATGGACAGTTACAGAAACAAATCAGCCCTCATCTAGAGCTTAACTTGATTTGAGCTAGAAGCGACATATACATTACTATTGTTGCAAACAAACTGTAATAGTCAACTTCAGACCACTGCGGAACATCTTCTATCTACCTAAGTCTAGAAACAGTCGGGCAAGATGAAGAGTTTTTAAGGATAAATAACAACTTCTGCATCATTTGTGTTAGCATTCTTGCATCAGCGTCACATTCTGCGATAGATTTGATGATATTAGTTGTATCCCTTCTGACGCAGCTCCAAATGCGCACCATCATTAATTAATTCAGAAGGCATATCTAGAGCTTAGCTTGACATTCCATAGTGGATACATTCATTTGAGTTTAATCTAAAGAGAGTGATATTTTAAGAACTTTTCGTTGTATTTTTGTGACAAGTTCAACTAGATTGAAAGAAGCACTGAACTCGATATGACCTATAGATATATCTGTCTTTGCTTTGTGAAAGAGAATAATGCCTGGCTTGTATAGCCTCAATCCTGTTGACAGTCTGACTCTGAAAGGAACATTGCCAAAAATTTACACAAATCATTTTCAGGACTTGATGGAACGGCGCTAGAGTTATACGACGGTTTTGTTCTGACTGCACTTTGAACTGGTCGCAAAGTTTAGAGAACAAGACTTTTCAGAGCATTATTGTGCCGACGCATATGCTGCTTAGGAGCAAGACTTGGGCATCCCAACACAATATGAGGAATAGTTTTTGTGAATAAGCTGTATTTTCTACAGACCGTCTACGTTCGTCTCTACGGACCAGGGTAATTAGACCAATCACCAAATTGGTACTGTATGCCGCGCGATATTCAACGGTAACAAAATGTTAGCAGATCAGCCCTTTACGATCAATGAGTTATATGGCGGAAAGTAAAATGTTGCAGAGAGCAGGTAGACAGTCTACCAGCCGGCAAAAAGGTGGCGGACGGCACAAAAGCAAATATGCATTACGTACTAGTTGTACGGTATCCGTAGGCGCCTCGCGTTCGTGAGTAACACGTCCAACGGAGTTTTTAGACCGTCTACTGAAACGCCGAGTCCTAGCTAGACAATACGTGTACGTATTTGTTGAAACCCTAGCTGTCATGGAAGTAAACATGCAAACTTCCTAGTAGTTTAGATTACGTATATAGGCCTGGTATAGGTAGTCGTCGTTTTGCCATCGTGATCAAGACAATTGAAATGTACATTCTAGGTATGCACTCAGTGCCGTTGTAACGACAATGTTATGGTATTTACTGACATAGAAATTGATATCGGCAAACATTGACTATCAACAGTGTTAGATGCAGCACAGTCTAGTAAAGGATTGATCATACTGTAAGTATGGGACGTGTGAATAGTTGACTGTAGGTGACATTCAACTCCTGAAGGTGTTTCCCTAGCTACAATACAAAAGGATGGGGCGACGGAACTTCATGAAGCATTTTCTTTGCCGTTTGGTCACTTGTACGAATCGTTCTTAGACTCATGGAGAAATTTGAGATTTGTGTGTACACCCCCCTCCCCCCCGTCTTGAACCTTGATTCCACCATACCCACTATGGGTTTTGGCAACGCAGCGTAATAGCGCTTCTCCAAGCAGCACGATCATCAGCATCACGAAGACTGATATGAAATCATCTGAGGTCTCTTGTGACAACATCTATCCATCTCTGTTTAGGCCCATGTGTTGGTCTTGTTGCATTACTAAGTCTGCTGCGAAGTAGTTTTTGGGGACGATTGTCACTCATGCGTAGCAGATGGCCCAGCCATTGCAATCGTTGTTTTCTGTATTGTCATAGCAATAGAGCCTTCACACGCTCGTTCTAAATTGCCTGAATTCTTGATTTTATTCCATCTCGAGACACCAAGAATCGATCGAATGCACCGCATGTGGAACGTCTTTAAGCGTTGCAAATTTGGTTGTGTAACGGACCAAGTCTCACATTCATATAGCAAAACAGGTCTCACCAAATCACGAAAAATTTTCATCTTTGTGGAGATTGAAAACTGCCTGTTGGTAAATACCCTTTTACTCCAGAGACCAAATCTTTACTTGCTTTGCTTATACAAGCATCAATTTCAGCAATGCATCCACCATCTTGGCTCATGATACTCCCCAAGTAAATAAACTCTGTAACGTTTTCAAGAACAGAACCGTCAAGAAGAATACGTGCCTGCTCGTAACCAATGCTCAAAACTTTTGTTTTCTTGATGCTGATTTTCATTCCCCATTTACAGCAGGACTCATGTAGACTGTCTACTAACTTTTGTAGTTCACCCGAGGTCTTCCCAATTAAAGCTCAATCATCAGCATACATAGCAGCTTTAATGACACTAGTTCCTTGAGCTTTGACTCTGTAGTTCATGTACAGACTTCCCTCTTTCCTGTATTCAATTTCTACTCCGCCAACACACACACACACACACACACACACACACACACACACACACACACACACACACACACACACACCAAAAGCTAAATGGAAAGCCATATAGGACCACGCCCATTTCTGTCGTTCGACCCAGATTAGAAGCCTCGCTACGCTCGGCAATTATTTAATTAATGCAGCTCTAATAGGCAACACGTGCTCGTCTCTAGACATGTACATAGTATATGTTGATATATACAGGATTCTGTACTCAGTTGTAGAGACGGGCATCTCGACGCTCTCATCTCCCCATCTTTACAAAACAGTCTGGTACCAGTGTCCCATCAAGGTACGTGAGATTCCCATGCTGTTGTAAGGCAGCTTGTGCGCTAAAGATCTAAGTTCGAATGTGGATTCTAGATACTCGAGTCATGGCTCGTCTTGTTGTGGTGTTATTCATCTGCTTTGCTCTGTCCTCGCTGTCTTGGTCCATGCCCGCTAATGACTTGTCCAACGAGTCACCAGAAAAGCAGCACCTGGATCACACACACACGGACACCTGCTGTATAGTATGTCGTCGTTATTGCACATGCTGCTACGCGCGCCGCTAGCTAGTGACGATTGAGAGTGCTAGACTGTGGCATCTGGAACTCTAGAGGACTCGCATCCGCTGAGCGTAATACTTCCTAGCAAGATGTAATAGCAATTAGCAGTTTCGTTGGCCTCTGTTTGTGAATGTTCTTGGTACATGTATGAATCATCGAATGGCAGGTCCATGTTACGGCATGCATTCTCTAGTTGTACACACATACGTGGAAGGACGCGCGTCCGGACACAACGAAATCGATTGACCGAACAGAGCCGTGTAAATATAGACAGCCGTATTCCGTAATCAGTCATCGCTCTAAACCAACATGTATTCCTTGAAGACAGTAGCATGTAAGCTACACGACATTCCTAGCTAGTGATTGTTCGAACACGTCGCTGTCTTGTTTGTACTCTGTCTAGACTAAAAGAGTTTAGTATAGGGTCGGGCGGCCACTTGCGGTCACGTCTCGGAGTGACGTGAATGGAAATCCATTGGAATGTGATTGTCAATTTGATGTGCACACTAGAGGTTTCAGGCTACAGGCCCGTAGCCTGCCGCTTCAGAAGTGGGTGGTGCGTATGATGTCACATACATGTTACCTTTTAGCCCTTCGAATTATATATATATATATATATATATATTTTTTTTTATTTTATATATATATTTTTACTTTTACATTTAAACAGAACTAACTACCAAATTCTACACTACGCTACGGTGGGTATATCCCAACTATCAATGTCCTGTACTTCAAGCCATTGTACGTGACAAAAGCAGCAGTAAGGGCTGGGGCAGCAGCTGAAGCAGGTGAAGAACAGAAGGACACACGTCACGAAGCAAACGTTCTGGCAACAGGTGGTCTTTTTTACCCCTTGGTATTGGAAACATTGGGTTTCTGGTCTCCGTTCAGCATTAAAACGTTAAAAGCTATTGCATCTAAAACTTCAGCTGTCAGCGGAATTCGATTCCATCAAGCTTTCCAGAATTTGACGCAACAACTTTCGGTACAGTTGTGGAAATACAATGCAAGGATGTTGTTCAGAAGAATTCAACTTGAAGTACAGGACATTGATAGTTGGGATATACCCACCGTAGCGTAGTGTAGAATTTGGTAGTTAGTTCTATATATATATATATATATATATATATATATATATATATATACAGTACTGGACAAAAGTTTTAACACCCTCAGGTTCTTGCCATTTCACTCGAGATTTATTTATAGAGCTAAAGTGGGGCTTCCGTTCAATTGCAACTGCTGCAAATGTAAAACCTCAACTCTGAAAAACTGGAGTTAACACATTGAAAATGCTGGAAAATACGTAAATGTCCTTGCTTGCGATAGTAAGCATGTAGAGGTCGCGTAGTTGCTATGGAGGAAGCCATGACACCCTCGGTTGCTATGCATTTGCTCTCTTGCGCACTCACTTGTACGAACTAGTTGTTATGCGCAAATGATACGAAATGTTGACGGGACCCCGAGCTTTACATACGGGGTATTGCTCGTATCGGCCTCTTCCCGTCAAATGCCCAAAAGACGGAACCTGTCTGTTGAGCAAAGAGCCACGGTAGTGAGTCTGAGAGATGAAGGCTACAGCTTTCGACAGATTCAACGAGGCTTAGAATAAGTCTTTGCGCGATCCACGAGATACTAAAGAAGAAAGCGGCAACCGGAACTGTCAGTGACAGACAAAGATCCGGGGGCCCTCGCTGCTCAACTGACCGAGAAGATCGTCTCTTGTATCGCCTGTCTATGTCCGACAGAAGGGCAACATCTCGATCTTTGAAAAGGTCGTTTCAAGACGCCACGGGCTCACAGATGTCAACTCGCACTGTCAGGAGGAGACTGAATGTCTATGGCTTGAGAGGATGCGTGGCAGCTAAGAAACCTCTCCTTACCGCAGTTCACAAAAAGAAGAGGCTTGCTTGGTGCAAGGATAGAAGGAACTGGACGCCCGAGCAATGGAGCAAGGTCTTATGGTCGGATGAATCCATCTTCGAACTGATTCTGAGTAGGAGAGAGTGGGTGAGACAAAGGAAAGGTAAACGGTACCACTCAGATTGCATTACGTCTACTGTGAAGTTTGGTGGAGGAAAGATCCAGGGGTGGGGCTGCATGTCGACAAATGTTGTTGGGAGCTTGAAAGTCGTTGATGGTCGGTTGGATTCTGCCAAGTATGTCAGACTTATTTCAAACAGTTTGAAGGACGATGGTAGAAGGCTCTGTGGCGAGGATTTCCTTTTCCAACAAGATGAGCAACCTGTTACACTGCTCGAAGGACAATAGCGTGGTTTGAAAGACAAGGCATTAGTCTGATTTACCCTTGGCCACCTCAGTCTGCGGATCTCAATCCCATAGAGCATCTATGGGATGAAGTTAAGTCCCAGTTGGAAAAGCATCCTTGCAAGAACATAGAGGAGTTGAAAGATACCATCTTTAGCACCTGGGAGACAGTGACATAACCTAGAATCTAGTTGACTCTATGCCTAGACATTGCGCTGCTGTTATTGCTGCACATGGTGGTAGTACCAAGTATTAGATGTCTTATTCATACACCAACTCATCTAGAATCAGTTTTGTATGCTTGTGGGTCATTTTGAAGGCCCCTATTCTTTTTGTGGATTGAATATCTTCAAATAGTTGAAAAGCTGAGGGCGTTCTAAAACTTTTGTCCAGTACTGCATATATATATATATATATATATATATATATATATATATATATATATATATATATATTAGCTGATTAGCCCATTCTTCACTTGGGCAACTTATGTTAATTAACACAAATTCCCGCGTCTAGATAATTGGGGCATCATACAATTCGCTTATTGGGCGGAGAAAACACAAAATACCGGATAATATGTAACCCTGTATACGTGACCAAGCGTTCGCTTGAAGCTGTTTCGACAGTCCTGATTTAGAAGAAGCTTTCGCGATCCGTCGACGGGCACATTTGCTGCATGTGCTTCAAGCCGGCCAGCAGCTTCGTTGTCTCTTTCCTGCTGCAATGTCAACTTTTGCAAACTACAGACGAACGCATAGATGCAGAGGACCTGCAGACTACCGCGAACGACACCATATTTCAAAGTGAGAAAAGGCTGCGTGCTAGCTAAAGGTGGAGCGCAAAATTGCAGCGGTTTGCGAGCGCATGAGGAACAGATATTTTGTGACGTTACGACCTACAGACGAACGCCAGATAAAAGCAAAGTACAAGAAATCAGCCACCGTCATGCAAGAGCACCAGTTGCTTTTCGAAGTAAAAAAGGTCGCGTGCTCTAGGAGTGAAAAGGAGCAGATAGCGGTTTGCGACCACATAGGGAACAAACAATCATACGGCTGCGTCCATGCAGGGAGCACTTTTCTTTAGATATGTAGACACTACAATTAAAAACATGTTATATAGAAATGACGAGAAATGTAGGGACTGCATGAAAATAATAGAGATAATTTGACCTAGTAGGAGCGCATACAAATTTAATTAAAGGCGCGTTTTGCGTACTATACGCGTCAGTATATAATACATTGGATCGAAAGCGGACCTTCACGGCTAAGCGGGCGGTTCGTCCAAGCTGATCTGGTCATGCAGATAGTGCCATTATTGGATATTTTGCCGCAGGATGGTGAACACCGTGCATACAGAGAGAAGTTACAGGGCTGGATCCAGAATTTTTGAAAGAGGGGGTTCACCTGGTAGCAGTTATTTATAGCATTACTAATTTTCTTTTCTTTTCTAATGAAATTATATGAAATTATTGAAGCACGCCTACTGGAAAAGAGGGGTTACAACCCCTGAACCCCCTAAACCCCTCTGGATCCGGCCCTTAGTTAGCTAGTCTGCCGATCAAGCTGTGCAGGTCCGAGGTTCCGATGAATACATAACTCCAAAACCGTATTAGACGCGGATTAGAAGCCTCGCTATACGCTCGGCAATAATGAGAAAATAACTACAGTCTAGACTAATGAGCAACAGAACAACTGGGGTGCATTTCTTTTGCCTCTTCTGCTCTTCTGGAATAGAGGTGTCAGAAGAGAACAGAAGAGGTCGATCATGCGCAGTCTGATCAGAAGAGCCAAGTCAAAGAGATGACCAGAAGAGGACCTAGAAGAGCTGAGCATGCGCATTAATAGTTTAGCAGTGTGATGGACGCGGAAGCGGTAGCTGTAGTAGTGTGTTAGCAAATTAATTAGCGAAATAAGGTTTTCACTAAAGAAATTGGATCTCTACTTGAAGAGGCGAGTTCTACAACAGTTGTCTCCGTTTCTGGTGCCTCAAAGGGGGTCCTTGGAGAACACCCACTAGCAGCAGCTGTAGTTGTGGGACTTGATATTGCTGGAAGACCACTTGGTTTCCAAAGCAAAGGAAGCGAAGGACGCTCGTACGGCTCCATCGATACGCGAGTTTTTAATACGCATGTCTCACAAGTCACGAGACTTCTCTTCTGCCTCTTCCGCCTTTCGGCCAGAAGAGCCAGAAGAGGTCTCGTGACTCTTCTAACACTCTAGAAGAAGGGGGGAGAAGCAAAAGAAACGACCAGAAGAGGTCGCGTGACTCTTCTGGCCTCTTCCAGAAGAGCAGAAGAGGCAAAAGAAAAGCACCCCTGGGTAGCAGCCGAAAGTTTTGACATCCGGGGAATAACAAGGCGGGGGAAAGACGTAACGATTGGTCAGTTTGTCGTGGATACCACGTATGAGCAGTTTTTGTGTCTGTACGTATGGCCACAGGAAGAGATCCTAGATGGGAATCGCGGTTAAAGCCACAACTAATGTCTGTGGCCGAGCAGCTAAGTCCACGTAGAAATCTGCTATCTTCTCGACTTTTCAGTGCGAACCTCATTAGTGAAAACGAGGAGGAACGTTTGAGCAAGTCAGATAAGACAGAAACGGAGCTGGCTTTGGAGATTTTAGCATTGCTGCGAAAGCAAACTTGTGGATCGTTTGATACATTTTGCAAAGTTTTGCTACAAACGAAAGATCCCACATTACGTGAAGTAGAGAAGCATCTTCGCTCTTACAGTGAAGACAACATTGACTGTCAGCAGATAGCAGAACCAACTGCCGAGTCGAGCACAGACAGGTGTGTGGCGACAACACGTGATCAGCCGCATCAAGGACGTGGTAATTATGAGAGTTTTACATATTAAATAGTGATTGCGTTCGCGGGTCTTTCTGCAGGTACGTGTAGCAGAATATGTGTTAGCAATTCTAGTTATCTACACTCTGCATGCCTAGCATCACGTGATCGATCACAAGTCAAAAGTTGGCTTTAATTAATAGGCTTCATGGGTGCTGGGATCGATGGTAATACTGCGTGAACATGACTCGATCCTCAGTTTGGTGCAGCTTGTTGATAGCATGCTTGCGCATTTCTATTAGTAACGTTGATTTTGCAATCAGTAGACATACAGTACTGTACCACTTTAATTATTACAGAAGTGGAACAAATTGCCAAGCGTCTGGTGCGTGCTATTGTGTCCAGATATAAATGCCACGTGGCGTTTTAAAATGGATAAACATCACTACATACAGCAATTGGTAAATGAAGAAACTGCATTAGCAAAAATTGTTTAGTTAATACAGTTTTTCTGCTAAACATAATGTTGTGGATTTGATGTCAACCAACTACGACACTTGGTGTGTAAAATAATTAACATATTGAACTGCAAATTTATTGTTATTTTATATTATTTAGAAAAGGCAAACAGCAAATGTACAGCTGATGACATTGTGGATGTAGCCAAGAATATTTCTCATTGTTGGCAAAAGATTGTGTTGCAATTGTCAGCTTCATATTTTATCAACAAGACAAGGGCAATAGAAAAGGATAACATATGTGATTGTTTCATGCAAGCTGTAGCAGCATTAAATATGTGGACTAGTGAATTTGGTGACAAAGCAACCCGAGCAGCAATGATTAGAGCAATGTGTGACACAGGTTGCAGATCTCAGGCTGAAGATGTTTTCAGTCGCAGTTTGGTGAAGCACGTTTGGCCACCTAAATGATAACACTTGCGGGCAGGTAATTGAGCATTAGCTGTTTTACAAGACTAGCTAGTCTTTGTTGATTGTATTAACTCAATAATTAACTTGTTTTAATAATTTTATTATGTCGTTTTCCTTTAACTTAATTAAACAGTATATTGGTGAATTCTATTTGGCGATTTCATATTCTAAATGTCTTTAGTGCAGGACTAGACTACGTGCACATGCATAGTGTAAAGCAACAACTGCCACAAGTATACGAGCCGGAAGTAAATTTCTAATGCAATTTTCTCGCAGGGCAAGTGCTGGTAACACACAAACCAACATGTCCACACACTTTCATGTGAACGCAGATAGTCTCAGAAGGTGGGTAATTACCACAGTGGCGTCATATGGGGCCCCACGGACCCTCCGAAACTTTGTTGTGTGGTGGATTCTCCAACAGGATAAGCTCTATTTTGACATTAATTAATAATTGATACTACATGACTTGCATAAGGAGCTGAACAGTGATAGGCTAGGGTGGAATATAGGCTACAGCAAATATATATATATATATATATATATATATATATATATATATATATATATATATATATGAAAGGCATCATGCAATGGGCTAGCAGTCCAAATTAATAAAAACTTGAGTTCGTCAACTGGCAGTCTAGCCCCAACTATGGAAAGCTGGCACTGCCGCTGTTTACCAGTGTAATTCACACTATTGACCGAATTCCGGAGTTTAGGACAGTTTTATCTCAAGAAAGTTCAAATGCCTGTATGCCACTGGGTACATGACTGAGCACACTGCTCATGACTTCCTGAAATCTTAAATAACATTTGGTGTACTTGCAGTAGGGTTGATCAAGTGTTGAATGCATACACAACGGTATGTGCAGCCTACATAATAACATGAACAGGCTCTCCATTACATACTCACACTGCTTGTGTTACCCATCTATTAATTAAATGAAAGATAAAAACATACTAGTTGACTGCAGTTTGTCAAGTAACTAGACATTAACGCTTGCTCAATTACAGTTCTAAATTCTATTAAAATTTGATCCAATAGTTTCTATGTTCCTTAATTAAAAGAGGCATTTAAACTGATGTTTCTACAACATATCTGCTATTTCTCTTCCTACTGCCCGATCTGCTATTTTTTCTTGATCCAATATGACAAGTCTCTTCAGCCATATACACAGCTCGATAATCATCATCAGTAGCAGGACCCAATATAACTATAAAATTAGTCTCAGGCGCTTTTAACTTGATGTTTTGGTAAGGCTCGAAACACTGCAATCGAAACAGAACCAGAATTCCAGATATGATCACAGCCTCTGGAACTTCAACTGATAATATCCGCAACCAAGTCTCTTCTGTGAGAAAAAGTACTGCTGTAATACCCAAGACACTGGCGACTGCCCATGAGATACAAAACGTGCGATAGCGACGGTACAAGCGTGTCTTGGCAAACAGTAAATCGTCTACTGTATATTCTGTGATGTAGGTTAGTCCCAGACGAACCACATAGGAAGATATTTGCCGCTGCTGTTTCACAAGCGAGTCGACATTGCTTGTGGCCCATTTCAGAGTCTTGTACAACATAAAAAGGCAACAGCAGACTGCAAATGCCTACAAATAGCAGAAGAGAGCACCGTACAAATACAAAATTCAAAACTATGCGCCTACAATGCTGACAGTCCATTTCGTCTGTCTGTGCCATTGCTTGTTCGTTTGAAGAACTTGTAATGTAATTTGCCTGTTTGTATTAATTAAAGTGTACGCCTACAACATGTGCATCCGTCCAGCAGTCAGTTTCTTTATCCACTTTATGACTCTTCTCGCACTCCTGTCAACCTCTTCATGTAGTCTCTCCAAACAAACAAATAGATACAACATTGGTGTAGAAATGGTGCATTATAAAGGCAGGTTTAGACCATTTTACTAGAGAGGCAAAACGTCTTAACAACGCCTTGCAAACAATACATCTAATCTAAATTTCACTCATAAAATTCAAAAATTTTGGAACTTTGGGCTAAGCAGGTACAGATTACTTATAATCTAACTGATAATGTAACATTGAAGGTTACTGGTGTCCTATACCAAGCACATTGTAGATATCTCTGGAAAAAGTTCTCAGTCAATGCAATGCCAGGGAAGACAATCAGAACATCTATGATACAGACTACAGGAACACTTACCATGAATTAATTAAGCAATGCATTCTACATTAAACTCAGTAAATTGCTTGCCTTTTGTATTAGAAATGTAAACCAGATCAGAGATTTCATCTGAGTTGTTTGTCTCCTGCCTGCCTGCCTGCAATGCTTCACACACTAGACTTCATTCAATCTTACATGTCAAACCATACTCTTAAGTCTTTTTTAAAGAAATGAATGTCTTTGATTAACATCTTTAATTAAATAAAGCAACCTACCTGCCTGTCCCTCTGCCTGCCCATCTGTCTGTAATCACATATATTCGCAAACATCAAAACTACATCGCTATAAATGTATATTTGCAAACTATTAAAACAATACATCGCTGACAAATCCACACCTACTATAGGTATGTTAATTAAATACAATGAGACCTAATGCTACAGTGAAATACAAATATTGCAAACTAAACCCTATGAAAATAATAAAGTCCAGTCGATGGCTGAAAACCGGTTGCTGAACGGTTCTTATGTTCCCATCGTCAAGCAGTGACAGCTTCTTAATGACGGCCTTTGGAATTTTTAACTAGGTTAATTTCCACCAGAAATCTACAAACTAGCCAATGTTGAGTTTGCCAACTTCATTCACTTACCACTTGGCTACAAGCTTTTACAAAAACTTTCTAGCCCACCTACCAAAATGCTCCATTACAAAAAGGGTTCTTGGTGTTCCTCTAGTCAACATTTCCTTGTTGTATTTATCATTTTATCTGTCTGTCTGTAAAATTTATTTATTAGATATGATTCTAGCAACTACGTAAATTTACAATTTCTACCTACAAGTCCATTTGTACATTTCATCCAACTTCAGTCTGTTTGTCGCCGTCAAAACCACAAAATCACGACTACTAAACATTTGGCTGCCACATAGCCACATTACTTACTAGAAAGTACTGATGAACCAACTCAAAACACAAGAGAGATGCAAGAAGTCCAAGAAAGAGCACTAAAGACAACAGTACAAAGTTCTGTACCACTGGTTAATACAAGGAAGTGCTAAGAAATCTCACTAGCCATGCCCAGCCATCTGTAAATGGTGGTGCTAACGCGAGTGACATGCCAGCCATCTGATACAAGCATTATTAAAAGAAACAGAAGAGCCTCTTGCATGCTACGAGTGAGGTAGTTCAACGTTGTCAACAAGTTACTATCATAGCCTGTAATGTAAAAGCAAATGACCCGAACACACAACCATAACAAAAGGGCCATTGCTGTATGAAAGCATCTAGTCAAGTAAACATACAAACAGACAGACAGACAGACAGAGAGACAGACAGACAGACAGACAGACAGATAAACAGACAACAACACACTCTAAGGACAGAAAGTAAGAAAGGAGAAAGAAAAAAAAGAGGAAGAAGAATAGAATTAATACCAGGAAAAAAGGAGAAAAACGAAGACTGAAAGAAGGAAATAGAGACAGGAAACAGGAGAGATGCACAACCTGGCATGCAAACAAAATAGGAACACAGAAACCTCACCTAATACACAGATGAACACAGTAACATACATGCTAATCCTACCTGTATGTGAAATCATCTCCCATCTAAAGTAAAGGACCAAGTGCACAACAGCTTTAAAGAATGGTGCCAAAAATAAAAGACGATGCAATGGATTTGAATACTACAACAATACAACAGATGTGAAGGGTTAGAAAGATAAAATACAGCCATAAAACTACATGGTATGATGTCAATCAAAACATGCGGCAAAAGATGAGATACCAGCTACTAGTAGCACATGAAGCATTTACATAAACTGCACAAGCTTACAGCTGTTGTTATATCCTGGTTCTAATTTCCTTTTCAATCAGATCTTAAGACAACAGCCAATTTTAGGCAAAATTAGCACTGTGTGTGTGATGTGTGATGCATAATGCGTGGTGTGTGTGTATGTGTCCCAACAATGCATAGAACTAAACTTTGCACATAATTTGCAAAGGATTAATTGCATCCTAAAGCTGCAGCCTTACAACATGCGTTATCAGTCACAGTTTTGTAACTAGCAACTGATGCTGTCTTTTCACCCTCACTTCCACAGCTATGAGCTCTTTGAAACCTGCAATTGAGTTGTTGCAAAGTATTACAAATTGACGTTTGCTTCCAAACGTAGTACTTGTAATGTGCTACTTGTAATAACCGTCATACTGAGAGTTATCACATACGAGACATAACTGTCATTCCTAATTATGCAATATTAGGTTCCCACATAATGTAGTAAGTCAGAAAAACAATTGATTTCATGTTAGCCGTTGCAGACAGATTGTATTGTATTCTGTTGTATTTCTGACACGACACAATAATTAAAACATGAAATTGGACTGTTCTGATACAGACTCTCTCATGAACATTGACAGTTGTAATTGGAGGTTTGTCCATTCCCTGTGTTTGTCATGTACAACAAAACATAAACACTGGTAATGGTACGTAGTTGGACCTCACTGAAGTATGGCACATCCTGAGTGTGACAGGACATAGAGCGTGTTCACATCGGGCGTAATCATGATTAGTGTAACACCATTCTAACGCCATCGAGAGCAGCATTACAACCGCATTAGTGGCATTAGTGGTTGCACGTGACTTTTACACGTGACGTAGTCTAAAAGAAGAGCATGCCGCCAATGTTTCTGATGTGGTGTTGTATGTTTAAACGTACAAATGCAGCAACAACATGGCAACGTATATGGAAGCACATGCAGATGTATACTACAAATGTAGTGAAGTGTACATGCGACAACTTCCTGCCATTCCTGAAAGAGCTGCAAAAGAAAGCAAACAAATGTTCCCTCTTCAAAACCTAAAGCAATGGATTCGTCAAGACAATTCACACAAATTCTTGCCAGATATGACAGATAAAAACTGTCAAGGATAATTACATTTATGTGCCCACTAATCATAGTTAGCAGTGTTGGCCTAATCATAGAGCGTGTTCACACTGACGCCTGGACTAACTATGACTACACTAACTATGACTACGCTAACTATGACTACGCTAACTATGACTACGCTAACTACGACTACGCTAACTATGACTAGGCCAACATTAGCGCAAGCATGTTCACACCGCTAACTATGATTAGTACGTCACGTGAGAACATGAGTGCAATTAGTCTCGACAGTTTTCATCTGTCATATCTGGCAAGATTCGCGTAAATCGTCTTGACGAATCCATTGCTTTAGGTATCGAAATGAGGGAAACATTTAGTTTGCTTTCTCTGGCAGCTCCTTCAGGGACGGCAGGAAGTTGTCACATGTACACTTCACTACATGTACGTAGTATACAGCTGCATGCGGCTCCGTATGTGTCGCCATGTTGTTGCTGTGTTTTGTATATTTAAATACAACACCACATCAGAAACTTCAGCAGCATGCTCTTCTTGTATACTACCTCACGTGCCAAAGTCACGTGCAACCACTAACGCCACTAATGTGGTTGTAATACTACTCTTTACGACATTAGAATGGCGTCACACTAATCACAATTAGGACCGGTGTGAATGAGTGGTGTGCACTAACGCCAAGCTAATCATGATTAGGCCCAGTGTGAACACGCTCTTAGTTAGCCTAATCATAGTTAGTCCAGATGTCAGTGTGAACACGTTCATAGTCGCACATCCACAGATTCACATACCCACAGTCATGCAGACCGGAAGTAAATCAATGCCTTTTAAGTGTGTATGCTATTCACTCAGTCATTCAATCACGTGCATTTGCAAAGCCCCATTTCTGAGGACTCATAGCGGAAAATAAGTCACTCTCGTATACTCCTGTATTGTCCAGAATACAAATAATAATGCATATATTGCACAGCATACACAAAGTACTGTAAATCCAGAAATTTTCATATTCATGAAAGTTTACTTATATTCATACAGATACCTAGTTGTACTAAAATAACATGAATATTAAAAGTTATAGATAGATGCACTTGAATTTAGCTACAGAACAGTACTGATGTCCTATACTAAAATAACAAGTGTACGAACTACTTCATACGCAGAAGTACTAAACTTTACGAGTATGAAATTTCTGGATTTACAGTAACCTGACTTCCATAAACAAGGGATTGATTGCAACAAACTCCCTAGGCATTACTAAAGTTTAGCGCACTTGGGCATTATAACCATTAACCATTGGTTAATTAACAACTAGCTGAAAAATTAAAACAATCAACATCTGCTCTAAATGACCTTGCAGCCTACTGTCAACAGTATATAATCAACTCACCTTCCAATACACTGCCCAGTTGATCAACCACAAGACAAGAAGTCCACTCCACAAAGTAATTCCAGTAAAGTACATTGGAGGCAGAGGGATCTCATCATAGCTCAAGTGCTCACCACCAGGGTTCAGCAAAATTAGGTGAGACTACAAAGAAAGAAACATTTCTGAGATATAGAAATTTCGTGTGATGGCTGTTTACATCACATGTAACACATCCTACTGCTTCAAGCATCACTAATTTACTGTCCTGAATAGGCTAACAAATAAGAGCACTAAGTGCTCAACCCTCAGTGCTGATTCTGCAATTATTGTCCTTGCCACAAAGCATAATCATTGACAGCAGCTGGGTCTCAACGATCTTTAGAGTATGTAAAGAGTCCATGTAGCAATGCGGATCTGTATTAGGGGCTGTCTTAATCAAATTCCCCTTTCAGACTAACCTGCATATGAAGCTTTCTTTGCAAAATTTAGTCAATTTAAACATCTGCTTGAATGATTTGAAACTTACCTATGTTGTAAACCAAGAATTTTTAGAGGTCGTTTGACAGTTTCATGAGCATACAAACACATGCTAGGGGGAAGAGGATTAGGGTCTCTGTACACTTTATAAAATGTCGATCAGTAGAAAATGAGTCGTGCTAATTTCTCTGTTTTCCATGGCTGGAATTGCATCATGCATTGTTCCCATACTAGTCACTCGTATGTATGGGATTTGCAAATACAGACCTGCCAACCTAACTGAATCAAAATGCGTGAGTTTGGAGGAAAAAAATGCGGGAGAATTCGGAAGTTTAAGAAAATTGACACGACTACAATAGCATTACCATCATTAAATTTTATATTGTAATAAATGCAGAATAATATATAAATAATATACAATTATCAAAATTTAAATATTTGCATGCTCGGTTGGAGTAGAAGGCATTAATTAATTAATTAATTACAGTACACCTTAAATAAGCAAACTGCAACAAATGTAATATATATATATATATATATATATATATATATATATATATATATATATATATACACATTAATATTGTCGCTGCTAGTTCGGATGTTTTAGATTCTCTGGCTATCTTCAATCGCTTTTCCAGCAATATACGACTCCTTGGTAGTCTAGGATAGACAAGCCCCTCTCCCTTTTCCACTTTCAAACAGTTTTGCCTGACCGACTCCTCCTATGTCAATATTGTGACCCAGAGACTGATTGTGACCAATCAAGTATGAAAGAGCCAGATGGAGAGAGGGGCTGGCACATAGACATTGATATCCGGATATCAAGTATGAACTAGCTTAGTTAATTAAGGATAGGGTTACACAGAACAGGCACGCCGACCAATGGTCAGAATGCGGGAGTCTCATCATGCTCAATGCGAGACAGTTGGCAGTTCTGCAAATATGTACAACCGCGACAGCCTATTCCGGTTTTGTTCTAGAACAACAGCAGCTGTCCATAAAAAAAGCAGCTGTCTCTACCATGACTTTCTCAATGCTTCATCTTTGTCCACTTGAAAGACCTGAAACCTCAACCTGACATCATTCGAGAGGTCAACTGGAATGGAGGAAGAACTGTACTAATGCAGAAGTGTTGAAGACCACCCGTCAACCTTCTAATAGATAAAACCATGGTCAAACTATAGAATTTTGCATTTTGTACGCTCATAAAATTGTTGATAAGTTTGAACGACCTCTTAGCAGTCAGGTAGGTCACACAGCATGTTACTGTATTAGACAGAGAAACAGACACCAGACTGACACCCTCCTATGCCCCCCCCAAAGCACATGTGTGCTGTGAGCTATTAATACATGCCCAATGCTGTTCCTGTAATCATGTTCTGTCAGACTGCTGTTTATAACTTTCTGCTAACAATAGCAGTCAACATTTACTTCCTTGCGTCATTCTTCAATGTATGATTAAAATATTTCTTACAAATCTCTGTATATACCAACACTTTCCATGCAAATTGAAACATCAAAATCCACTAGTCTCTCCATAAGTCAAATAAAATCTTTCAAAGCTACTTATTGAAAACTGTTACAATAACACACACAATGACTCCCCCCACCATCGAGGCTCTAGATTCCTTAATCATTCTTCTTCGGTTTTTCTGGTGATTAATATGTCATTGATGTAATGTTTTCAGTTGTATTATAGTCTCTAGTAACACAACTCAACACAGCTACTAAAGTTACTCGCTGTTCCGCGCTTTAGCATACCTTGTACTACGCATGCTCCAAGTCTTAAATTGAGTCACTACTGTCACATCTCTCTTCTTTTAATAAATAACATAGTCCTTCAGTCGCCCCAGTTTTTTGATCTCCCGTCCCGATCTGGTCACCTTCTTTGGCAAGGTTGGGAGTTGCTGTCCCTGTTCTGCGCTGTCTGATGGATCTCCTAGACTGGTATCGTTGTTGTCAATGTTGTCCGAGTCGTAGTCCAATCCCTCCCTAAGTTCCAAGAGCGGTTCCGGTGAGAAGTTTAGATGTCATCTATTTCTAAACAAAACTTTGCCTTGGTGTTTTATCACGTACCACTGCAGAGTGTCGTGCTGCTTTATCACTTCTGCAGGTTCCCATTCTGTTCGCTTTTGCACTCAGATCACTTCACCTGGGTGTAGTTCTCTGCTTGGTCAAGCTTCCTGATCATGATAGTGCTTCTGCTGCCGTTGTAGTTGGTTCAGCTGTTCCGATACGTCGCGAGGCATTTGTGGCTTAAGCACTCCTGGGGACACTTGCAGCTGTGGTATAGGGGTGCTTCTTTGGTTAAGGAGCGCCAGGTACGAGTCTCCTCCATCATGAAGTGTCCTTCTGAACAGGTTTTTTATGGTTTTACGTTCCTCTCTGCGAAGCCATTAGATTTAGGATACCCCGGCCTTGTGGTTGTAATGGTGAATCCCCATTCATTGGCAAAGGTTTGCATTTCTCTGCTTGTGAATGGCATGTTATCAGATATTGTTTCTTCTGGCATACCGTGAGTAGTAAACATGTACTTCATGGTGTTAATAACTGACGATGATGTCTTGCTTCTCAGTTGCTGAACATCTATGTACTTGGAATAATAGTCCGCTACTATCAGATAATCGTTTGCTTTCGAAGTCATGATATCCACTCCTAGCTTTTCCCATGGTCTTGTTGGTAGTGCATGTGCAAAAGAGGCTCCTTAGTATTGCTCCTCCGGAAATGCAGACAGGTCCTGCACTGATTAACCACTCGGTCAATGTCTTTGTCATTCCTGGTCAATACATGACCGCTCTTGCTCGGTCTCTGCATCTTTCCAGCCCTTGATGTATAATCTTTAGCATGTCTGATTGTAGCGCCTTTGGTATAATTATCTTCCTTCCTTTGAACAATATGCCCTCTGCCTGATGAAGGTCGTCCCTGATCGTCCAGTATGCTCGCACATTGGTTGCACATCCTCAATCTTTGGAAGCCAGCCCATTTCTATTTGTCGATTGAGACGTTGTAGCTCTTGATCTGTTGCCGTGGCCTGTTCTAACTGTGCTTTCTTTTTCACACTTACTGGCTAGTTCTGGATCCGTGTCGTGACTAGTTGCCAAGTGCGCCTGCGACAGAGTGTCTGCTGCGTACATAAGCTTGCCTGGAACATAACAAACCACCAAGGCCATATCTCTGTAGCTGTAGCATCATTCTTTGCAGTCTTGGTGGTGGTGCACCAATTGGCTTCTTCATTATAGTTTCCAAAGCTTTGTGGTCGATCTCAATATTGGTGGTCTTTCCATATATGTATATATATATATATATATATATATATATATATATATATATATATGGGTGAAATTTGTTGCATCCGTAGGTGACAGCAAGAATTTCCTTCTCTATTTGTGCGTAAGCTCTTTCAGCGGTTGTGAGTGTCCATGATGCGTACATTACTGGCTTGCCTGGCTGCATGAGACATGCCCCTAAGCAACTCTGTGACGCGTCCGCTTGCACTGGATCACAAGTGAGTGCCCGCTTTATGTCGTTGATGGCCGCATCATGCTGTGTATCCCATTTCCACATACTGTACTTCCGTCCTTTATCAAATCTCTAAGTGGGGCTGTGATATCGGACTCCGCTGGAATATAGGGGACCAAGAACTTAATCATGCCTAGCAATCGCTGTACAGCTTTTTTGACTTGGGGCTTCGGCATACCCGCAATCGCTTCAATCTTTTCCGGATCCGGTCACTGTCCCTGTTGACTAAGAATGTAACCCATATATTTCACTTGGCGAACCTCGTACTGTAGCTTCTGGGGACTGAATCACACATTCCTTTCTCTTGCTTGTTGTAACACCTGAGCAAGGGCTTTGTCATATTCCTCTTCCGTCTTGCCTGCCACAATCAGGTCATCCGCAATCCCGTGAATGTTTGGGATGTCCCCAAATGTGAGATTGTTCCTTTCCTGCAGCACCTCACTGGCTGAAGCCAGTCTGAACGGCATCCTTGTGAAGCACTTTCTACTCCATGGGGTGCTGAATGCACACATCCTGGCTGACTCGTTAGACAATTTGACGTGCCAGAAGGCATCCTTCATGTCGACTACTGTGAATACCGCTTTGCCAGCCAGTCGGGCTTGGACATCTGCCATTGTTGGCATTTGGTGTCTCTCCCTTTTAATGACTTTATTGAGGGGTCTGGGATCCAGACAGATCCTCATGTTCCCATTCTTCTTTTCTGTTATCACGAGATTATGAAGCCAGTTGGTCGGGCTCTCGACGTCTTGTATAATACCTTGTTGCTGCAGTTTTGCCAACTTCTGTTGCAGTTTGGTTCTCTTTGCATATGGTATGACTCGCAGATGCTGTGTACCACCGGGAACAGCGTCTGCTTAAAGCTGGATGTCTTACTTTTTGTCATACTCTCCTATTCCTTTAAACACATCCTTATTCTGCTCGATGAGTTGCTGCCTGGTGTGACCTGGTTGTGTATTCACAGGCACCACATTGTCCATAGACTGATGAGATGCAAGTCCTCGCACGCTGCTTTTCCAAGGATGGCTAGGTTGTCGTCAATAACATAAAACGTGAGCCTCTTCCTTCAGCTTGCCTTGTTTCTGCTGACTAAACAACTGACCTGAGTTGTGCATCTGGGTATGATTTGACCACCGCCAATTCCTGTAAGAATCTTGCTGGTGGGCTGCAATTTTGTCTTGAGAACTCTGCACACTTCAAAAGGCAAGATGTTTGCCTGGGCCCCGGTGTCCAGCTTGAAATCAATCTGCGCACGCTCCAGATCAAGGTGTTCCGTCCATTCTGCTGTGTCCTGGATATGTCCTATGAATATAAGTGTGACATCAGTAGATCTTCATTCTCGTCACTGCCTGCTACATTTGCATCGTCGACCTGAAATTCGACATGCCTAACTTGCCTGGCTGTTTGTAGACAAACTTGGCCAAATGGTTTCTCTTGTGACACGCTGAACACGTCTTTCCGTAGGCGGAA
The DNA here is from genome assembly GCF_963422355.1 of Corticium candelabrum. Classification (NCBI taxonomy): domain Eukaryota; kingdom Metazoa; phylum Porifera; class Homoscleromorpha; order Homosclerophorida; family Plakinidae; genus Corticium; species Corticium candelabrum. The sequence goes on from NC_085085.1 coordinate 6,907,010, forward strand.
CACTGTCAAAGTGGGTAAAAGCTAGCCTCGAACTTCCAGACCAGAGAGCATGCACAGCGCGCGAACTCTAGTCTGGACCAGAATGGTACTGAAATGATTTCGAAAATAGACTTCTAAGCCAATCAGCATCTTAGAACAAGAATGTTGGTTGTAATTTCTGATTGGTCTATCAATAATTGATTATGCTAAGTGCAATAACGCTGATTGCGCGCGTGTGAAGTCCACGTGGGCGACTAAGTGTAAGCCAGAGCCGTGATAAAGACTCTAGTGCACGCAAACATCTTAGTTTTAGTTTCAGCTTCAGTTCTTCAATCTTTCATGCTTGCAGTGACAGGACATGCACAGCAGCATCGCTACACCATCACCTTACAACTAGTTGAGCGGTTAGACTAGCTAGCGGTCTGCTAAAGAATCAAAGAGTCGTCGTTTCATGCCGTACACCAAGATATCACCGCAAACACGGCAGACGTCTATTCTTTGTTTGTGAGATCTCAAGACATTTACATATGATATGTTGATCTAAGTAAAATGATCCTACGCTGTTAGACTACCATTTAGCATCGCTTTTGATAAATACTTCCAAAATCATTTTAGTATCGTTGTGGTCCAGACTAGAGTTCGCGCGTTTCGCGCACTCTCTGGTCTGGAAGTTCGAGGCTAGATGGAAGCCTCCGCAATACTTGCATGCTGCTTGCCTGGTCTTGGGTGACTTGCCACTATCGTGAATCCTCAAGCTCAGATTGGGCATAGCATCTGGCTCATTGTGTCGCTGCGCTCATAGCTTGCACCTGCTCTATTGTTGCTTCTGCCACTCTGCATATATCCAACGCTTTCTGCAAAGTAAGGTCTGATTCTCGTAATAACCTCTCTTTCACGCGTTCATATTGGACGCCAAACACGATCTTATCGCGTATTAGAAGATCGTGTTAGTCACCAAATTCGCACAACGCTGCTTTACTTTCAGCTCGGTAACCCATTGATCTACTGCCTCACCTTCTAACTGATCTCTAGACCAGAATCTGTGTCTCTCGTATACAGTGTTGTGTCTGGGGTTGCAATATGTCTTGAATTGCTAGAGTACAGCGTTGACATCCTGTCTAGCTAGGATCAGGTTGCTTTGCTTCCTGTGGCGGGAACACGAACGTCTGGTAGATCTCTTGGGCTTCAGGCCCAGTCATATGAAGAAGTATGGCCGTCTGCGTGGCGGGTGGCGTTTTGTCTAACTCAGACGCCTGGAAGTAGAAATGAAATTGCTGTTCCCACTTGCGCCATGCTTCTGCAAGGTTGTGGTCGCAAAACAACATTTCTGCTGGTGGCTTGAGTCGTTCCATCCTGACACCATGTAATGCTTTCAGTTGTATTATAGTCTCTAGTAACGCAACTCAACACAGCTACTAAAGTTACTCGCTGTTCCGTGCTTTAGCATACTTTGTACTATGCATGCTCCAAGTCTTAAAACTAATAGAGTCACTACTGCCACAATCAAGATATACAATGACATGTTTCAAACCTTGCAAAATACTGTGACCATAATTCTTTGGAAAATCAAAGGAACTGATGACACTCTGAAAGGCATTCGATGGTATTAAAACAGTCCACGATGAGTGTTTATTGTCAACTATGGTTTTGTGTCTCATTCCAATCAACCTGTTGATAAGCTTGACTTGAAGTCAGTTTTGTGAATGCTTTCCACTAGCCAAAATACTAAACAAATCCTCTATCTCAGGCACTGGGTTGATTTCAGCTTAAAGCTTAATTTACTATAACATCTGGCTTCAAAATGGGTATGATGGGAGCTGCCCAAGTCAATGCATATGGAACAGGTCATGCTTCAAAAATATTGGTTGGCTTGGGGGCCACATGCATGTTGCTTTAATACATAGGTCCCCAGCTCTTCTCTAAAAACTTCTGCATGCCTTTCAACAATGTGCTGGTAATCTTCCCTACATGATTGTAGTTGAGTAGTCTGCTCCAGGTCAGTTTGGATCTCCTCAATCAATCTCTTTACAGGAGATTCAGACCATTACTTTTGACAACCAAGAGGGATACCCTGGCTGTTTGTCCTTCACAGTTGGCAAGAACTTGCACTTTGCCGAAAACAGTCACTGGTTCACCTGTGTATGTTTTCAAAGTTACGTGACAATGTTGTAATTCTGGTGCCTCTTTATGCTTCCACAGATTCCAAAACACTGCTTCACTTATTACTTACACCGAGACCCCAGTGTCAACTTCTATCAGAATCTTTCCTTTCTGATAATAATCTGCAGTAGAAGACCCCTTTGTGACACTTCTCCCATGTGGTAAATAGTTTGTATTATCTCATCTTCTCCTTCCTCTCCTTTGTTGCCACTAACTTCTACAAAAATGGGTTGCTTCTCCTCCACCATTTTATTTACTTTGTGGACATTGGGTCTTGAAATGCAGCTTGTTTTGTGACATTTTTTACATGTTACATCTTTAAACCTGCAGGTGGCAAAAAGATGGTTTCCATGACAATACGTAGTAACATTTGCTCTTCATCTTGGGTTACTTGTCCACCACATTACCAGTCTTCTGTGGCCTGGACATTGAGGTGTTCTCTCATATCTGCATCTTGTGAATTTCTCTGCAGTCTCCATGACTCCAGCCTTTAAAAGGCTGTCTCAAACTGAAATATACTTCTGTAAACAGTGCCCTTTCTATTCTCTCATGTTTACTACACAAGCCAATCAGTCACACAACATGTCCTTAAAATTACAGTGCTCAGTCAACTTCCTCAATACAGTTACATGTCGTATATAGATGAAACATTGGCGGGAATATATTTTGGCAGTTTGCTAAAAAATTGACAGAAATAGCATATTGGCAGATTTTATTTTGGCGACTGGACATCATTGTTTGATAAATCATATCTGTATGATACTCCCCACCCACTAGTTAAGTGGTGGTGTCATGGAGGAGTTTGTGATTAACAGCAGCATTCATGGCCATCACATTTCCATAACTTACAGGTCTCCCACTACTGTATTAATGAAGAATTGCTGTGTCAGCACAAAGAATGTGACCTGCACGACTCATCCTGCTTCATGATAGCTTCACGGCCTCATTCTCATGTTTAACCTTCCTGCTAGACAAGGTATAGGCACAACACATGGCAAGCAAGAATTACCATCTTGTGGTCTCATCCGCGTGACATACCGCACCTCGCTATTAGATACCTGATCCATGGTGGGTAATGACGTCAACATATCCCGGTGGCCGAACTAATGGTGGAGTTTGTATTGGTGCTCGCTGAAAAATCTGCCAATCCACCAAAATAAATTCCCTGCCAATATTTCATCTTATACAGTAATCTGCTAAAGTTCCACCCTCACTGCATTAACCACACCTATTAAACTGTACCCTTGCACAATAATAGATGGCTTCAGGTTTTAGTGTTCCTGCAGTAATCAGTGTTTCCACTGGAACTTTTCGATTAGTAGCCTCTTGGCTAAATGTGTTTGTTCGATTTTTACAGCCAAGCACTATTTCAGAGTTAAAAAAATTGCCATTTGTTTGCAGCAAAGAAAAACTTAATCCTCTCACAGTAGTTTGTCTGTTCTTCTTCACTGAGATTAAAGGCGGCCCACCTGACCAAACAACATTGTCATCTCATAGCTAATGATCTTGAATCCTGTCCTCATCGCCAAATGTTATACCTCTTTTCCTTACACAAATTCGAAACCAGCGCTAACTGCAACACAAGTTCACATTCAGTCTCTCAATGACAATATCTGGTAATAGCCTCCAGTGTGGAAAATAGGGAATTATTTTAGCTTGGACAGACTGAGCCTAGGTTCCTAGGACATTCTTGTATGGTGTTACTTGTATAACCAAGTGCCTCCCTACTGCAGCCATTTTGCATGTAATGATGTTTTACAACCAACTTCCAAAGGAGAAATGGCGTTAAGGCAGCTGAGGTTTCTCCAGATAAAGCATGCTAGGAGGCACCTAAGTTCATGAAATTAACAGTTACACCATTGGAAAAGTCATCAGGTGCTAAGAGACAAGGTTTACACTATCATATATGCATAGAAGTGGATGTTTTGTCCAAACACGTCCATACACTGGTGCAGTATTTGGTCGGACAAACAACACATTTGGTGAGACATTGTCCTATGTCCTACCGTTATTTTCCACACTGGCCTCGCTTCCTTTTACTACATCTAAAATGTAACTACTTCACTACACATATTGTTTTCCACATCAAGTTAGCAGAAATCAACATTTATGATCTAGATTGATTAAATTTTCATTTCCATGCATAACATACTTCCTTGTTGAATTTTTCTCAGTGAATCCCTTGCTAAATACAACACTGAGTGCATCCCTTATGAGACGTTCGAAGAATTGTCAGTCATACCCATAACAGAAAGTAAACAGTGGTATGCAAACTATTTATGTGATAAAAATAAACAAACAAGTAGGGATGGCTGCATACTTTACCTAGTGCTTGACAAAACTCAATTGGGGTTGAAAAACTTTATAAACAAGAAGTCATGCAACTCATCAACTATTAATCTGAAACCACTCTCCCATAAATACCTACTTCACTCCCATCCAGCAGCCACCTTAAAGCAAAACAAGACTGAAATAGGGATTTAACTGTAGGAAAGCTGTTTCAGATTAATAGTTGATCAATTGCATGACTTCTTGTTTAAGAACTATTTCAAGCCCTAATGAGTTTTGTCAAACACTAGCTAAAGTATGCAGCCATCCCTACTTGTTTTATTATTTATCACAAGAATATCTTGCATACTTGCTCCTGTCTTTCAGTTTAAAAGAATGGCTGTATTGCATGTGGCTGAATTCTTATTAAGTGCATGCTTGGGGCATTATAGGCTATGCTGAGCGTGGTCAATGCTCTTTGGCAGTTGTATCTTCCCTGGCAGCTCTTATATCAGTTGGTAAGTGTTACAAAATTGAAGGTCAGTACAATGACGGAACTACACGCAATTAGCCAATCAAAAAGAGTGAAGCCATTGTCATCAAAAGTGTCCTTCACCTTCTGCAGAATGTCTCTGCTCATATTGCATGACATCGTGAAGCCGTTAGAAAGTGGCGAGACACCGTGTCAGACCTCAGATCAGCAAAGTGCAATGTTGCAAGCAGATTAATTTCGACAACAACCTGTTCACCATTTCTACACACTATAAGTGGAAAACAATGAGTCGGCACCACTTCTCCTTGAAGTTGTGCCAAACGTTGGCAATGGCTAAAAGACTAGACTAGAGGCAGATCTGACTATGTGAGACCATTATGGCATACAAAGAGACATTTCCATCCCCAATCACTGGTGTATCTGCTCTTATCCGTTATCGATAGCCAATTAACTATTAGGTCAATTAAAATTGTTGTCTCATTGTTAGAAGGGAAGCAGGACAAGACGGCTCTGGTGAAAGAGGTAGCCTTGCGTAGCCAGCCAGATCCTAACGGCGCATCATACCGATGGGGCGTTAGGGTCTGGCTACACAAAACTAGTAGATATGAAGGTAGAGAATTTCCCCGAATGTGCTGCAACCAAAGCAATGTCACAGATCATGGCACTTGCGTAGGCACACAAGATGGTATGAAAATTGCACCATTATATTCAATCATTTCAGAAATATGCTATCCCAACAAGATCAAATTAATATAAATTAGATTCATGCCATCCTTACTTAGGAAGTGCCACACTCCCTGATAAACTTTGCCTTTACATGTCATCAAATCACACATCCTCTTCACAACTTTTTGCTATTGATTAACCAATTGAGAAAATTATGATTTCCCTATCTGACTTCTCCTAGTGACTCACCTTGCATGTAAAACCAGCACCAGTTTCATTCCCTCCACATTTCAGCATATAAGATGTGTAGAAGCTGCTCTTTTCTATAGATTCATTGACAATCCAAGATATAGATTCTTGATTTTGTATTTGCCTAGCTGGGTTGGTGCGGCAATCAAAAACAGCATTACATAGCTCAGACTGCTCAGCCTTGTCCACCTACATAAACCCCAAAATATTTAGAGTATTCAAAATTATACAATGTTGAAACAACTTGTCACATTTTCAATTTAAGAACAAACATTAACTTAACACAATTACACACCACATGCTATATTAATTATTTCCGAACTCAAACTCATTATACCCAACTGCTATCTGAAATTCCAACAATCATACAGTTCTCTTTTCCAGCACAACTGGGTTTGTAAGTTTATTAAATTAAACGTTGGTAAACAACACAAATGTAAGATAGGAAAACTACTCTTAGACTTGGATACCTGTGTAAATACATTATAGCTACTGTGTTTGCCAAGCTGTATGTCCCCAATGCACACAACCAGCGCGTTCGAATACTAATTCCAGTTTGAACTGGAATTGTTGGAGCTGCTACACCCACAGTTGCAATAATTCCAGCTCAGATGGTTGAACTGCTAGAACTCTTCTGACAGTTCTAGTTCTAAAACTGGAATTGATGGGGGAGGGGGTAGTTCATAGTTCGTGCTCAATTGATAGTTCTGAGAGAACTAAAGTATTTGAACACGCCTCATACACCCAGTTGTTCTATCACCTATTATCAATAGTCAAAATCTAAAATTGCCATTGTCAAAAAGAACACGTGCACAAATTCTGAATTCTGAATATTACAAACAACAGATGACATGGTTTTTGCACACATGATTGTCAAATAAAAGACATGCTGCAGATGACAGTAGTCACGCATCTGATTTAAGAATTAAATGCAGAGTTCAAAAAAATCAGTCCAACTAGTTGTCATCATTTGACAAGTTCCTAAAATTTTAGGTCGTCAAAATTTTAGTCAATTTTAGTCCAGGATGTCATGTTGATATCAATCATGGGGTTTAGTGTTACTGCCATATTTCGTAAATGTGGATTTTTACTATCTATTCAAATCAGCATTTCCCTGCTTTCTTACTTGCAGAATTGAGATCGAGATATTATAAAAAAACATAGAATAGGAAGTACAGTAGAACCTCACCAATCCAAACCTTGCTAATCCAAACCTTGCTAACCCAAACCTTGCTAACCCAAACCTTGCTAATCTAAATTACCTTTATAGTCTGTGGGCCAATTGCAAAAAAGGCTTCAGAAAATGCCTTCCATGCACCCTTTGGCAAACCAATTTTTGGCACTTGGAGCTTGTCGTATGACTCTAGATATTTGAGAATACCTATGCTTGGTGAGACAGATAGTGTCCGATCACCTAGAACAAGACAATTTTAGCAAATTAGACGCGCAGCAATGAACTGGAACCGTGAGGCCTAACGCGCGTTATAGAAGTGGAGGCAAAATCCTGATCTTGTGATGGTTTCTGCTAACTGTACGTTACTGTGAAGCTTCCAACATGTTAGCTCTTGCAATTAAGTGATAAATACCGCTGTAGAAAGTCTAATTAAAAGTTTAGTTCCAAGTTGTGATGTCAACATGCAACCGTTGTTGAAAGAACTGCCCTTTTGCCTCACCTTGACCTTGTTGCAAGCCGGTAAGAGCTAGGTCGTATTCTACCTCACAGGGAGCAGTTACTCCAGAGCAAAGACCGATGAGATCATCAAAGTTATCGACCAAAAGACTAGGCTAACGATGACCTAGAGATTCTTGGGTGTCGCAGAGAAAGTAAAGTTGAAAACATTTGCCCGTATTGCATTTACCAAGAGTAAGGCAATCGTTCCCCACCTCAGTACCCCGGTCCGACAGATCGTTGTTTTCACGACTACATGGATGCCAAAAGGGTAGATGTGCATTTAATCAAAATTGTACAGAAGTCACATATTTTCCGATATTAAAATCTATCATTTTAGAATTGGCTGTCTTTTGAATTCCTCCATCAACAGTAGCCAGCATGGGAGAGTGCTAAGTTTAGAGCAGAACAATTTGTCAATGTTTAACTCAATTAATTAATAGTGACCTTGTCTGGTGTACAACTTGTTATAGTTACCTCTAATTGCCGGCATCCCTCTTCTACACGATACTGTGTCTTCCAGAAATCGAATTGACTTCGTGATGTGATCGCTATCTGCATTTAAATTGAGAGAAATTGCGGGTTGTCATACCTGCTTTCATCCTAGACAGCATCGTCACCAGATGCTTCCTCGATTATGACAGAAAGGTTCATGGCAACAGCAGCAAATAGAATAGCATTTGTTGATTTTCTGTTTACGAAATGACATGCAGCTACCAAAATACGCACGTCTCCTTGATGTAAGTGTGTATTTGTGTCACCGCAGCAACTGCTCAAGGTTTGCTACAAATCGATGGTCTAGTTGTCACTGCCCAATTGATTCCAGCACTTTCATGCAGCGAAGAAGAAGCTAACAACCGAATATTCTTGCATGCCAACCATGCATCAAACACAACAGTATCTCACATACGTATCGTCATATGTTCACTAGATAGTAACATTTTAGTGACAGGCTGTTCGGGCGCACATCAGATCCCGCGGCACAGATCATATGGCAGACAGAGTCAAGAAATAAAAGGTGCCACATCAGCATAACAAATATTGTGTGGTTGCTAGAAGATGTGAGCACTTCCTGAGTTGCATGACTTCACTGGATGCGACAGCAAACAGCATCAGTGTTACTGACCATATTTAATTGGAAGTTATAGTGGTCACTATTATAACACAGAGAGACTGACTATACACTGTATATCTCTTCGCATGCATATATACATCATCCATTTGAGCTCCGTTAAATACATCTGATTTCTGATTTAAGAAATCTTGTCAACCATTCCTAAAAGTTTTGATAGCAAATCCAACTTCTCTTTAATTTTACATATTGGTTACTATGACAACATTTTAATTTAAGAAACGCTGTTTTAGTCAACTTTAGACACTCTGACGCTAATAAAAACATCAGTTTCGTAATCACACAAAAATTACATAAGATAGGATAGAAAGAAAATGGTTTGCCATGGGGTGCAACGGAAAAGTCGCAATTCTGGACTTGGCCCACGGATTATTAGCACCCTGGCTCACAAAATCAGATCATAATAGGAATTCAGAGGCAGTCCAATCCGGGTTACTGCTGCATTGAAACGGTTATCTAGTCTTCAGCAAATGCGCCTGTCTGACTATTTTGAATCCTGACTATCACAGTATTTAGAAGTACGTAGTCGTTGCAGTTGTAACGTTTACCACAAACATGACACATATAGAGACATGGTACGTTAATGCACCAGTGGTCTGGTTGTCCAAGGTAAGGTCTGGACCTCTATGTGTTCTTGTATTCTGAATAACTTCACCAATCTGAACAGGGCTTGGCACGGGGCTGTTTGGATTAGCAAGATTCTACTGCAGTGCCTGCAAGTGATTGCACTTTTTGATGTATACTTGGTGGAAGAGTCTACTCTTCTGTATCCATATACCGTATTCCTTTGATTAAAAGTCATAATCATATTTTTAGCTAGGGTTCCAACTGTGGCATCTAAACAAGGGCGTCGTTTATTTGTTAATTTAAAGGCTCTCCATCCATGCTTTAGGAATGTGTACATGTACACACTGTACATTTGACACCTTTGCAAGAGAACTAAATTTACCATACTGGTACACATTTCACACTTTGAGACGTCATTGGTGAAACAGTATCTGGGTGCATTATTGTAGTCTAAAGAAACGTTTGTCTACGTACATGTATGTCTCCAAAGAAGTCGCAAAATTTTTCCTTCAAACTTTAAGCTAGATATATTCGAAGTCATTGAAATGTGGCATTTATTCAAGGGCAGCGTATCTATTTTATCTGAACTTTCAGCTGCAGAGTTTGAACGAGGATGGTGTTTAATCGAGGATAGCGTTAATCGAAGAAATACGGTACTTTCTCTTAGTGGTAGTGAGTTATCTGGTCTCTTTAGCATCTAAGTTTGTAGTGGCTTGTGGCTTCCTCCTCAGACTGTACATGTACTAGCATATTACTCATTGCACATTACTCTTCATTAACATAAAGCAGAGTTTGCCTTTGTTCTCATAGGTCAATATTCTTGATTTATCTCAGAACGTCAACACCCCAGAATCATGCAACCTAGAAAGTCCCAACAAACGAACTATTAGAGCTGACTGTACCTTATCTTATCTACATACAGCAATGGATTCTTTAATACTATAAGTGAACCACGACAATCAGACTCCCAAAAATTCAAGAAGTATACTTTTTAAGAAAGACAACAAATTACAACAAAATCTATAAAGCAAATCAGTGCTACATCCAGTGATAATACATGATATGCAAGCACCAGGCACATTCATGCAACTATTTGCCTCTACAGATATAGTAGACCACAGATACAGGCACAGCAGGTGTTGTAGACAATTCAATACTTAATGCAAGCACCGGCCACACATATGGGCATAGATAACACGTATACTGTAGTAACCTTGACTTGTCTAATTAAATGAGGTAAATGTCTACAGGAAGCCATCACCCAACAGTCTCCCACTACGCCTGAGAGGGAATGTCATATCTGGTTGGGCGTGAAAAGACAAATTGCGTGGAGTCTCAACATACTCTGAGAAAACTGACATGTCTGCATGAAACCAAAAAGATGCAAAGAAAACGATATTGTTGTGTCGCCTAATTACCATTAGCTACGTACATCAACAAGCATATTGTTACGCCTGGTATGAGATGGCTCACCTTTTTTTCAACCTGGCTTTCACACAACAACAACTTTACAGAACCCAACAGCTTTTCCCCTTGACATGGATGAAGACAAGCCTAGTATGTTACATGACACACCCACCGAACACATTTTTTACTTTTACATCAATCGATGCCACCGTCAGAACACTTACACAGCTAAGATTCCAAGAGAGCGTGCCTCCCTCTTCAAATCCAAAACGAGATCCGTGGAGTTTCTCAGACTGGACAATTTGGTTGCTACTGATAGAGAAGGCTTTGTTGTAAATCCTGCCTTTGCAACCGTGATGTTTTATAACCGTGTACGCTACAAACGCAACCAAAAGCCGCGTTGACATAGTGCAACACCAACGTCGAAGAGACCAGAAAACAAAATCAATACGAAGACACAAGCATTCAGTTGCAAATTGATAGCAAATAAGTAAATTTGTCACGTGAATACGACGCGCGTACCCGGACCTCAAGCGTCAGAAACTCTGTACAGCAAAGTGTGTCCGGTTTTTTAGATCAGAAAAAGTGCAGTCGAGACGAGTTGCTATTGAATTATTGACAGCCATATGACAGCCTAGACACACTCAATTCTTTCAAATTATCATAATTTTGCGCAATTAGCGGTCGGGAACGTCAAGGCCCTCTTCATATTTTGGTGATGAGAGTAAATGTAGTCGTAAAGGATTTGGGAAGAATTGCGTATTCAGAAGCATTAAGAGTGCAGTTTTGTCACGTACAGAAACAACTGGAAGCTCGTTCTCATTCAAGCTTGGTAGAATCTAGTGTGAACAATTAATTAATTAATATTGACCAAACAAAATCGTTAGTTAAATTGCATGACAGCGTGTGTGTGTGTGTGTGTGTGTGTGTGTGTGTGTGTGTGTGTGTGTGTGTGTGTGTGTGTGTGTGTGTGTGTCACTGTGTGTGTGTGTGTGTGTGTGTGTGTGTGTGTGTGTGTGTGTGTGTGTGTGTGTGTCACTGTGTGTGTGTGTGTGTGTGTGTGTGTGTGTGTGTGTGTGTGTGTGTGTGTGTGCATGTACACATTTGAAACATTACACATGTAACAAACTCTTGTAAAGTGAACATGTTCTCCATATATTCAGTTTTCTTACGACCATTAATGTTGTCTCAGCTAATTTTCCGTTATCATATATAAGTCAGTCTTTTCTTCTATGTTTGCCAACTGCAGTCACTTTCAAAAACGGAAACACAGCTAGACTATGTACCACTATGACCAAATAGGTGCTGAAGCTTTTTGTCTGATTATGTATACTATGTCACTTGCTTCAGCTTGGTTACAGCTTACACCAACACATGTCATGTACTGTACGTTTGTTTCAGCGGCTACACTAAACATACATTCCATACTTATTATTGACTCTTACATTTAGCTATTACTACTTTATGTACAAAAATAGCTAGTGTATATATAATATGCTTACTAATCAGTTACCTAGCGATAGCCTACAACATCAAGTGTATTTCATGCCTTTGACAGAGCATTACTTTGCTTCTTTGAGCAGGTAAAGAATACAATCCTTCTGTGCGAACATCCGAATGTGTACACGCTTGGGCATCGATCGTCGCTTCGTAATATTGAGGACGATCAAAATCGGCTAGAGATTCTAGGTGCAGAAGTGCACAAGGTGTGCTCTCAAACACACATTGAGACAGACAGACAGACAGACAGACAGACAGACAGAAAAACCAGATAGGCATGTGGGTAGCTATAGAAAGTGGTAGACAGGAGGTTTGAGAGGACGGTGGACAGACAACTGGACGGACAGATAGACAGGTAGGCAGGTAAAAATGATTGCATGTGGGTCAACAAATGCCAACTGCACAAATGTAGACAGACAGAGTGATAGTGGAAGAAGTGCCAGTCAGAGACAGGAAACTAAACTGATCCGCATGCTTAGTCATTTGGGACATATGTGCAGGTTGTTCATTATGTTTCTAGACGAAACGAGGTGGTCAAATAACTTTCCACGGTCCTGGCCAAGTCGTTTGTTATCCCATTGTCGATCTTCGCAGTCTACAGGTGCACAACACTCACAATCATCTTGCCCGTTTCTCAATCATATTTAGTAGATTTCACTTCGGACTTTTGTGTATGGATTGGAAGAATCCATTATTCGGCTGTGTCTGAGGTACAAAGTACTCGGAGAAAGATCTCCACACACTGGAGTGTGGGTTGGCGACAACAAGATCTGTGCAATAGGTTGCCGTGAGACTAGTTGTTGTCATACATTTAATGAATTATTTCTGTTTGTTTTTAGGTCTACACGTATCAAGAGGTATCACAAGTCATGGACTGGCCTTGAATTGTGACAACGACTTGAGCTGGTTTGATCACATTGTGCCATGCGGTATCGAAGGGAAGGGTGTGACATCACTCAGTCAACAAACAGGCACAACAGGTAAATAGTTGAATTTCTCACAACAAACAGAACATTTATATTGTAAGGGTGTCAGCACAAGCGACAAACCAGTCGGTATAGACTTACAAATAGAGAGAGACCGAGAGAGGCAAAGACTGGGACACTTATATGGTCATGATACATATGAACATGTACAGTATGTACGTACGCATCTATGTCTCTGTCTGTCTTTCTGTCCGCTTGTCTGTATATACAGTATGTATGTCTGTGTCTGTCTGTCTGTCTTTCTGTTTGCCTGCACATGTATACATACAGTCTACATGTATACATACATTTATGTATAGGTTATCGTATGATTAGTGTGCTATATGCCTTTTACCAGCATGAGGGGCGGAGTTATTGCCCAAGGCAAAGTCAAGGGCTCTAACCCCACTCCCAGTACTGGTAAAAGCCATATTGCACACTAATAAAATGATAAGTTATTTCAAGAGCTTTATGCTCCAGATTATTTATATCATGGTCATATGATGTGTATAAGTATAAGTGAGAGTGTAACTGGAAGTAACTTATTGCACACTTGCTGTGCAATACGTCATATATACCATCTCAATACACACTCGTAACTGGTTGCACGTCACATGACCATGGTATAAGTGAATATATGATTTTAACTCACGCTGTGCACTGTAGGGTCGATAAATATGTACTTTGACACTGCAATGTATATTAATTAATCGTCATCATTTTTGCCATACCAGAAACCTTATCTGCTGAATCCCTTGTATTGGCCATTCAGAGGTCACAGAAACCACAAGCCCATATGTATTGCATGTTTACCATAACCTACATGTTTATGTTTATTGTCACACCAAACGTGTGGCTGCTGTGATGATAAGAATCCTGCTACAAGACAAAGTTGACAAATTGAGCTCTCCATAATTAAGTCAAGATTGCACCATCAAAAAACGGCAGGGTATCTCTACAGTCTTTTTGACTGATAGCACTGGGATCAGCAAGTAAGACCAATAATCCTGAGCGTGGCTGCTGTACTCAACATGAACCCAGTTTCAGACCGGCTTTGTCAAAACAGGTTCTGTCCACCTTCGCCTGTCACATTCCCATTTGATGTCTTATAGTTAGTACCAAAGAAGTAAAGCCGCTGCTGATTCGATCTCTCCTGCATCAGTTTGACCTGCAAGAAGCAACAGAATGCTAACCAGCGAGCAACAAATCAGTAAATCAGCAACATCAACCAACGTGTAGCAGTACACTGTAACGTAGAGCGATAGTTTTACATGTAATGTAGAGTGATAGTTTTACATATCAATATGTGTATATTATATGTACTCTGTACGGTGATACTTTACCTTGTTCAATAGAATACGAGTACACGGTGTTGCCTATGCAATCTTGAATTTTACCGATTTATAGAGTTTATATTTAAAGAGTCAAGCCAGCTTTGACGTTGAACTTGTACTGAGCCCTCTTTTGTTTCAACACTAATTTCACTGTCCGTATCAGCAGTATCATCACACATACCCGCGGCGATATCAATATTACTCCCGGCTGACACGGCCATCTGGCTGTTTTTCAATCTGACGTCTTCGCCGACTTTTAGCTTTACGTTTCCCTGAATTGTTTTGATGTGAATAGTGCCACATCGTGCCACGTGCACGTCGATGTCTCCGGCCTCTGTCAATGCGTGTAGACTACCGTCCATCGTTTTAATACAAATATCCCCGGTTTCGCTCCTCACAGTTGCATCTCCATGGAGAGCACCGAGGCATATCGGTCCTGTCCTACTAACCACACTACTTTTGTTGAAATAAACAGATTCCATTAATACGGATCCATATACAGTCTCCAATGACAACGTGGATCCGCGGGCGGACGCAACATCTATAAGTCCTGATTCTGTCTTCAGATTCAAACTGCCTTGCACAAGTGTTTTCGACTTTATATCACCTGTTGACGTCAAAACTGAACACAACGAGGCTTTCAAACGATCCAGCAAAACAAGACCATTTTGCGTATTGATATCAACTGTGTCACATTCCATGTTATTGACGGAGACCCCAGAGTCGGCAATAGCCGAAACAAACACATCAAACTGAGGAGGCAACTCGACAGTCAAACAAACCGAATCATTACTGGTAGTTGAAACCGCTTCGGTCCCGGATATTACCAACTCCCCGTATTCTGACATTTTGTTGTAGCTCACCGATACCCTGCACGTATCCCGGTTCTCTCCTTTCAGTGAAACGAGTGCCTTGTAACCGCCTACTGTCTTGCTGACGTCGACAGAGGACACATGAATATCTACGTTGCGTTCACAACGCCAATCTAGTTTCAACGCTCCGAGTGGATTAACTTCTTCGGTCCATGTCTGGATAATGGAGCGACATTGAATAGATCGACGATGCTTTGGAAAGAGGCGCGTGGAAGCTCGCAACAGCCAGCTCATGGTATTGTGCAAGATCAATAATTAAATTGATATTAAACTGCGCTCGGCAATAACAATTAATATCAATATTTTTTAAATAGCATTTAATTTCAAATTTATGTTTGCTGTTAAAGTGTGATTTAGATGTAGTTTCAATACCTGGCACAGAAAGATGCAAATGAAACTGACAGTAGAGATGTAGTATATACCATAATGTGAAGGGACTATTATTGTAAAAGCAGTGGTCAATACATAGTAATACTGCTAAATAAATAATTATAGTAAAACAAGCTGACGGCGTATGTTTGAGAATCATTTCATGCACATGTAATGATATCAATGATTACACAGTCTCCATAGCCAGAGGACTCCTCAGGGAAATGAAAGATTAGTGAGGGGGAGTGGTCTTAGAGTAGATTAGACCAGATGTTGTAGCCACAGACACACTTTGTCAGTGGCGGATCCAGAGTTGGCTGAAGGGGGCAAGGACTACAAGCTGTATGACGTCATCAACTTTATGACATCAAACATTTGCCTCGTGACTCGACATCCGGACAAGTAGAATTATGAACCAGTTAGTATGGTACTTACTGTTGTATTGCAAGTTAACAAATTATTTTTGGGCGAAGAATTTACCGATTAGCTTGACACTGCTTAAATACATAATTGAGAGTGAAAAATAAGATCGCTTCAATTGGTTTTTTCATTTAGGGGACTAGCATTATACTTAGCCAGAGCAATTGAGGGCACTTCTGAACGGGGTGGAGGGGGGAACATGCCGACTGTGACCATGCCTGGACCCACCACTGTCTGTGGAATCACACAGGTCAAGAGATTTACACCCTTGCACCCTTGCACAGGCAAGTTCACAACATTTACAAACAGAAAAGAATGCATACAGTGACCAATAGTACAGGAACACAAAGAAATAAACAAACAATCACAAAGAGACAGGCCACCTCCATAATCTCAAACTTTCAGACAGTAGGTTCAGACCTTGAATTGATCGTCCTGGTCACACACGCTGTCTAGAAGTTCTTAATTAAAATTAAGTTTCTCTACCTGATGCAAGAGTACTGATCGACATACACAGCAAATCGCGAATCTACGACAACACAGTGCAAGAACATCAATGTTTGCCTCTCGTAGCTCATGTATTCAAATAGAACAGAAAAGTTTCTTTACAGATGCTTGATATGTATAAGTGTCAAACCTGTTGAAAATAGAATACAGTTTGTTATATAGTCAATAGTAGAGCTCCTCTTACACAATACTCTGTCCAAAAATTATTCCCTCTTGCAAAAGAACAAAATACTCAAAATATTTATGTGTATACAAGTCGTTCTCCTAGATGAGATATTGGCTGCAGGAATTGCAAACCCGCACTGGCACCTTGTACCCAAAATGAGGTAATCGAATACAGTTCTTAGTACACTGACCACAGAATATCTACACAAACATATCACTTAGAGATATTTGGATGTGGATGGTAGGCAGTAGTGTTTACCTTTCCGCAGTTACGACAGTGGTGTCTGCGTCGAATGAGAGTAAATTTTTCCTTGCAATGGGAGCATCTACTGGATTGCACATCTGGTATCCAAACTGGAGGCTCTGTTAGAGTAGAAATCATGGACATTAGTGAACAAATAAGACAGTGTAGTACATGCATGACATCTAACACGAACAGCAGTAGTAGACAAATAAACATGCAGGTCACTGTGGGAAGGTAACAGTGCATGTGAAAGCTTAGGGGCCATCTATTTCATCAAGGATTCTTAACAAAAAACCAAACTTTGTTTGCCGTAGGTGGTAGGTAATTGGCTATTTCGTTCTCTAATCCGGAAGTGAAAATGGCATTATGGACAGCCTGACAGGTGCTGTGCAAGTAAGTACTCCCTGAAGGAACAACAGACAATGCAATGACCGGTCGGAGAAACACTCAATAATAGACAACAGACGAGACTTTGAAATGAACAAGTCTTATTTCCAAAAAGCGGCAACCGTCTCTTCTCAGCAGAGAATCCACTGTTGCTCAGCCTGCCATATACTGTATACATGACCCAGGACTGATCACGAGAAGGTGGTGGAAGTGTTGTGGCAGACAAGGGACCTGATGAAAGAAAGATTTTATCCAAACTTTGCATCCTGTAGCAGCATGGACATGCATGCGTTCATTTTCTAATGTAATTAACCAGCTTACTATTACTCTTATTTTGTGGTTATTAACATTCAATGTTTAGTTTCAACACTATATATTCAAAAGGTTGTGTTTGGGCTATTTAAACTATAATAGACAAGTACGACAGATATGGACACACGACTCCCTCGACTCACCCTGTACGGATGCTCTTTCTGACACGTTTACAACATCAGCACTCACGTCGGCCTCACCTTTACAAATACATCAGTGATCACACACACAACATTCCTATCGACATCACACTATAACTCACCACTTGCAAAATGCCTCTCTGTCTTCTTTCCATTCTGTTGTTGTTGTTGCCCATACTGTGTTTCACATACGTTGTCCACCACAGTCTCTGAGACCACGTCTGATGGTACGATATCTCCACAGTTGTCTATGTTCTTTCTGACCGGCACGGGATCTTCGCACACAGCAAACGTGCTCTTGAGAATTAGCCTCATGTCTCTTGCATGGTTCGACTGCAGCTGGTCGGCGATGCCAGAAATGGCAACAAACAAGCGATGAAGTAGATCTTGCGAACCGTTAAATGCGGACCGAATTCTGGCCGTCTCCTCGGGTGTTTGCTTGATGACTGTCTCTTCTCTGTCGTTCGTGTTCTCTTGGCTTTCCTCGGTTGTCTGCTTTTGGTCGACGCTTTCTTGTATTGTGTGTTCAGGATGGCTGTCTGTAGCTGCCTTCTTGGTGCTGGCCACTCGCACTGGCTTGCCATCAACATCTCTGGCTAGCTCACCGATACCTTCGGCGCTACATAATGCCTTCTCAAGCATCGTGAACTCACTGCTGTCCAGAGCAAGCAACAATTCTCTGTACACCGAATGACAGCAATCACAAACAATTAATGTAGTAACGTAGTTTGATCATTTCTCACCTAATTCTTGCCAGAATCGAGAGGTTGATTCGAAAACAGCCAGGGATGTCACAAAACTTTCTTTCCAAGTCTAGAGGACCGCGAGGGAAGACGACAAGACCGCTGTAGAAAGACGTAATGCAAGGACGTTTGTTTTGTGACCATTTGGGCAAAACTCTTACCAAACTATAGCCAGACGTGGGATAGAGAACATCAGGATTGGATCATACGTCTCTAACATGTCCTGAGAGAGATATCCCAACTTGACAGCTCTATAAATGATAAAGGATTACAAAATCTAGAAAGTCGAACGAACTGACAGACAACGAACGGAGAAAGAAACAAGCAGATCGACCAGGATATTGCAACAGATAGGCAAACGTGTAGTCTGTAACTCTGTTTATCAGGTTTTCATGGGTGCAGTAGTTGAGTCTACTGTTAGAATTATAGCCCATTCACACCAGCACTTGTAACTGGCCGAGCACGGTCGACTCGGTTTCAGAATGTCGTGTGAATGTGGAACGAGTTGTACCAAACTGCACCAAGCTGTGCTAGCATGGCCTAGGCTGGCACAGTCTCATTGTGCAATAGTCAAGCCAAGTTGTGGGCCATGCATGCATAATACATACAAAATGGCATGGAATGAGCACAAGGCTGTCTGTGTCATCTGTCTTTGACGACCAAGTTCAAGCCCAAATCGAATGATGTAATGTACAGTAAAACAGAATAGCCGAATCTTGGTTTCATCCTAACACATGGCCCATTTAGCAAACAATGAGTGCTAGCGTGCAATACATCCACTAGCCGCATGGCTTGCTTTCGCACTCTCTGACATGGCTGGACACGACTCGGCTCAGCTGGGCTTGAACCAGGGCTCATGTGACGAGCGATTCCTGATCGACTGAACTAGACATCCAACTTGGTCTAGTCAGAGTTGTTACAGATAGTTACAAAATAGCCAGAGAAGATAGCAGACAGGAAAAGCGGCGATATCATTCAAAATGGTTGATGCAATACAAGAGGCATGTAGACATAGACGTGTGCACTACTACACCACCGAAGTCGGCACGATGCAATTTATCATTGCCCACCTTTGCGTTGCCTCACTGAACATTACGATACACTCCTCCAATTGCTCGAACTGGTCCACAGTGAAAATAGGACACATATTGCTCACATAGCTGCATTTACACACAAACAACAACAGATGCTTTAAACACAAGCATTCAATCTGAACAAACAGACACACAGGAGATAACAGGAAGAGGGCAAGTACACTATGAAAAACAAACAAACAGACAAAAGACAAAAGTATTTGTATATACTGTATACATTATATACATTTAGGTGCCACCTTGTTTTGATACAAGCAATTTTACCTAATTAATTAAATTAATGCAAAATGTAAAATTAATTAATAAGCATTTAACAAGGTAGCGCATGCTACTTATTGCATACAGCTTATACCAATTACAGCAAATCTGTGACTTCGTGACGACTCTTGACTCTGCTAACTCATTGATTTTGATTACACTACCTGTGGTCACACTTCAGGCAACCCCACAACTCACAATCATGCTAATTTCCCTTAGTGGTAATTCCGTTCTTCACATTTTGTGCGTGGATCAAAGTACCATGCACCATGCACAAAATTTACGGTAACACCAAAGGTTTTAATTAAGCATTTTTCACCAACAACGAGGTGCACAAAAATAAATGTGATTGACAGTAGTTTGACTCAGGTTGCACATTCCTAGAATCACGCTGCTAGAGTATGTATTAACAGACACACAGACAGACAGACACACACACAGAAAGACAGACAGACAGCAGAGACAGAGACATACATACATACAACATACATACATACATATATACATACAGACAGACAGACACAGATGAATTGACATACAGACAGACAGACAAAACAGAAACAGATATACACAACGAGAGATACATAAACAAAAACAAAGCAAGCATGCAAACATGACTAAAACATACTTGTATTCATATTGCACCCACACATGATCAAACCAACTGAGCACGTTTGTTGTCTCGGGAGAGTAATCGGTGAGACAGACCAGTGCCTGACGGGTCAGTGCCTCTCTCACTGCACCGATGGCTAAAATGGTTTGTCGAGCAAGTGGTCTGATCTCAGTAGATTGGTCTCTTCTATTGACAATACTTTGTCCAGATGCTAATATCTGTAAACAAGAAAGAACGTCAAATACACCAACAACAAAATTTGAATACGAAGAACAAATTTTTGTGTCTGGTAGAAGTCGTATAACGACATTATTACATATAGCTAATACTGTGTTTACACTAAAAAAGATAGGCCAGCTCATTTGTCAACCTGCAAGTATCCAACTGGGTCTCGCTTGTGGTTATACTATACAGGGTAAAAGTAGGTCAGGTGAGAACAACCATTTCTAACATGATTAGTAATAACATTCAATCAACATGGTGGACAATAGAGC
The DNA here is from genome assembly GCF_963422355.1 of Corticium candelabrum. Lineage (NCBI taxonomy): Eukaryota > Metazoa > Porifera > Homoscleromorpha > Homosclerophorida > Plakinidae > Corticium > Corticium candelabrum. The sequence goes on from NC_085085.1 coordinate 6,928,017, forward strand.
CATCGCCCTTCTGTAACTAAATACCTTCTCCCATGACCTCTGTTCCAAATGGTTAAAACCAAGAGTCGAGTCGAATCAAAGCAAGAGTTGAGTCGAATCAAACCAACAACCATCCCTGTTCACATGCCATTTATTTAGGGAAGCAAGCCAGTTCATTTAGTAGATGTGTCTCTTGGTAAACACAGCTACATGTTGCACTGTAAGCATGCTACAGGCTCAGGAAGCCAGGTGGCACTGCAGCAAAATTGGGTGGGACTAAATAGTTTCACCCCCTCCCCCAGAATTGAACTTGAATCAACTCGACCCCCCCCCCCATGACAGCAGGAGTATTCCTATACAATGAAGAAGCACTATAGTGCAAACCCTCCCCATGCCATAGCTATGCAGCTTGATTCATGTCCACCATATTAAACATGCAGGATATTTATTTGGTCACCTGTTATGCTGGTTATGTGTGACTGGAAAACACCACTGTACCTAGTGTTTCACAGTCGGTAATGATGCAAGTGTTTACAAAACTACCAGTCTTTACAACCTTCCTCAGGGTCCTATTGCAAACCAAGCATATTGCAAACCAAGCATCTTGTACAACAGGTGTAGTTGCAAATGATGAGTTCTGCATTGCAATATGATATGATAGTTACTACCAGCAGTAGTGGAACACTGACCACACCTAAAGGCACATGGGTAAGTACACATAATTCACTGGTTATGTCATTGTAACTAACTCTGCAACTGACCCCATCTTAGATACCTTTCAACAATAAAAAAATACTACACTTCAATATGATACTGTCACTTACCTAAGTTAAACCTGATACTACCAATTCTCATCAGATTGTGGTTTTTGATGTATAATATACAAACAAAGGTGTGTCACCTCACAGTCTAGATCTCCAGTTTAACTGCCTTTGGTCAATTAAATATGTCAAATATGTGAAATTCTCATCAGAAGAGCCAAGTCTTTGTATCTCCACTTCCCCTTCAGCTGACAGTCAGATGTACATTACAACTAGGTTTAGACCTACCTAAACTGCCATGGTGCCACCTATGTATATGTTTCACAGTCTCCATGCTCTGGAAATGGCCACTCTTACCACTACAATAATACATTCTGTACACTGATAAATTTCCACAAAACTGTTGCCTTGAACACATACTGAGCACATGCATTCCTTTGTGTACATCCACAAGAGGTCAGAAAAGCAATGAGTAAAAGGAATAATAAGATTGGCAAAGCACTGAGCATACATGCCAAAGACCAACTGAACTCAACTACCTCTAAGAGCCCCTGCATAAAAAGCAATTTTACACTATGATCACTCTCATTTCAAGAGGCAATACCAAATGTCACCAGCAGTAAGTACACAGGAACTGTTCTCTCCCCACAACTCACACTGGTTTTGGTGGCTATGAAAAGCAGCAACCTAACTTATTGTCACTCATTGTCACTCATTGTCACTGGCAGTGTCAGTAACAGCATCCTTGTAACAGTCTAGCTAGTAGTCTTCTAATTATATAGTACACATAGTCTCTAATCGATACAATAGTCTTCTAACAACTGCATGCACCAGTCACATAGTAACCCCACAGATTTCACCCAAAATTACCACACACAAATCACAGCATGAGTCCTCACCTCTGCGCTCTGCCACAGACCGCCTAGAATAGAAGGGAACTAAGTTTGAGTTCCATCGTCACACGTAATTCGTAAAGCTAACCCATACCATTCAAAGATTCCATAACCATATCATCCGGGTATTTCACCCTAAAGTCGCGACTCGCTCGCTCCGTTTCAGGCACCGCTTCCTCGACGCACTGCATGATGATGTCCATAAGTGCCTGCTGGCTGTGCCTCACATGACGAAGGACGTCTCGCACTCCACTTCCGCGGCGTCTCGATTTGACCAGTTGGGTTTCCATCCGCTTTGTTGCCTCATTGGCGTGGTAAAATAAGGCCAACGTATGTGGATCTGAAGTCTACACCGCAAAACAAACCGTTATTCGGACAAAAAAGAGGTGCCATAACAACCACAGACAATTAGAAAGGGCGTGATGATTGGGCTCTACATTTGAACAACAGTCTCCTATGTCCTTGTTATTATTACTACACACGCGTGTACAATTTATATAACAACTGACGCAGTGTGTGCAACTTCGCTTCCACAGCAATAAGCCCTCAGGACTACTTGTTGTTGCGAAGTATTACAAATACCGTACCTTGTACCAGTGGCCTACTCACGTGTTACAAATAAGTCGTTTGTATGTGCTGGTCTCACCGGTAAACCGACTACACAGAAACGCCATATTTCGACCGTTTTCGGTGCCTCTGGTTTACCGGTCAGACCATTTGAAGCCTATGTGTCTACAAATGATACATGCGCGAGTCAGACGACACGTTGGACAATGGCACGTGCGAAGTGGTCTCCAGGGTACAACAAGTTGTGTACAGTCGAAACTACTACGTCGAGACTCGCCTACACGTTTCCACAATCAGCCCGCTTCCTGTTGATTCACAAAGTGAGAAATGCCCCAAACCTCTCCACTATCCCCAACACTATCTTTTGTGTTTTGGATTGTCACGACTGTCAGGTGTCTGACACTATCTAGCACCTGACATCTGCGGATGTGCACCTCAGACATGCTTTCCGACTACACCACGACCTCTCGTAGGCGACACACTGCGCCATATCAACACTAGTCTGTCCAACACAAAATCGAAAACGAGAAGACTCACCTTGGGTTTGTTCAAAAATTTTTTGAAAGCAGAAATTGGCGGCATGCTGGGCGTTCTGACTGCTGTAGTCATTGCCATCTGGTGAGTGACTGATTATTAGATGAGAACAAACTAACTTCACTTCGAACGCTGAACTGTTCACTGCGATGAACCAAACTGGAAATGACGCGATCGTAAGTTGCTTTTCTGCACTTGTACGTCCGGGATTGCGAAATGTCGAACGAGTCATGTTGTGATGACGTAAGCTACTGTAACCGCAGTCATGCGAGCAGTGCAGATCAAACGCATGCGCTTTGCGCACAAAGATGACGTCCAGACCATTGCTATTTACAGTCACGTGCATCAAAGTTTACACCTACCGTACTACACTGCAAAATATTTAAACAAATAACTGTCTTTAGCTAATTAGTTGTTCTTGTTTCAACGCGGTATGGCTTGCTTACGGACAACTTCTACACTTTTTCCTGTGTGCTTCACGGACAGGTAAATCAGCAATTCATAGATGCACCTAAAGATGGCGCTCCACCTAAAGTTAATTAAAAAACAATCTCTTTTATCTACTCTACCAACAGCTCGTCCATTCTAGATCTAATAGTACTAGGCCCGAGTGTCCAGCCGGTCTCCTCCTGGAGGGAGACGACTGGCTGGACACTTCAGCCTAAACTGGAACTAGCTTGTGTTACAATTTCTCAATTGAATTTCCTATCTGATTGTGGAAGGTTGCTCTTGCACAAATGCTATACTATACTCGCCATTTCCTTTACATCGTTTAGTTAAACTCTCTGGAACATAGAAGCAATCGGAGAGTGGTAATTCTAGCAGTTCGAGCTTCGCAACAAAAAGTTTGCAACTATTTAAAAATGGAGCCTGTATACTTGTGCCCAAAGCCTGGCAACAACGCCACTGCGCCGCTGATCATTTGTGTGTTAAACTACATGCTGTCGTCGACTCATTGTCTGCTCTTGAAGATTGTGCTGTCCCCTTTGGACCTGAGCTTCTAGGCTGTCCTACATTTACCAGTTACACATTTTAGAACAAAGTTATCCATTTCAAGTCCATTAACGTCATCTGCAGACTGTTTAGTCAGAGTATCTAGTCACGCGTAGCCAGACCTTAATTAATTAAAACCGTCCTCATTCAAGCAACCGCATTTCATGCAAAGCTTCATAAAATCTTTATAATTTCACTCCTTCTGGTCGAGTTGTACTGTACTGATAGCATGAGCCATTCTTTGTACAGAAACAATTTGTCACGAAAGTCTCTTTCATGCTCTGTGTAGATCCGTGCAGCATCACTGCATGTAATGCAATGTTGAGATCCCAAGAATTCTGACATGTAAAATAGTACAGGAAACTGATACAGGAAACTGATGCACACGATAGGGTTCAGTGCAGACAGTTACTTTCAAGACATGATGCATGGTCTTCACACAATAGGTGACCTCATGGGTCACAATTTAGAAGCACACTCAAGCAATGAACCTACCACAACATCCGTCACGTAGGCAACAGAGTGCATATATCTACAAGGAATAGCGTCTAACTTCGTAATACTTCACAATAATCCTATTGTGGTTTTCAGAAAGCTCGTAGCTGTAGAAGCGACAGTGTAAACACAGCTTCAATTACTAGCTATAGATGTACTAATATTAATTCATAGCCACAGAGACAGTGTAGCTTCTCAGCGCCAGTGTTTGTTCCCACTGCAGAGAGGGCGACCCAATGGAGATTGCGGGCATCGCCCCTCCAATACTGGACTCCAGATATGTAATATTAATGGGACTTCGTTTCAGCGAACGACAATCAAAGAAAATACTTTGGAAGTTTTGTTGCTAGCAAGTAGAAATAATATTGGATGGTGTCGCCGTTGACTCGCTTGATACACATTGTGGTGATCATTTGTGTGCATGCATGCTGCTCTAGCTACTTCTGTCAATGACAAACCAGTTAAAATCAAAATGGCAGCAGTCTGTCACTGTCACAAATTTGTCTCCCCCCAAAAATCCAAAGGAGCTTCCAACGCGCGGCCCTGCACTGTAGATATTGATCATAAATAACTAAACTTCATATGTGCCTCGTGTTACGTTGTACTGTATTGTATTGTATTGCATTCCTTTGCACAGGTACACAATTAGCCTAGTAGCGTAAAGCTAACAGTCTGCGTTGTATGTATTGTATTCCTTTGCACAGGTAACAACTAGCCTAGCTAGTAGCGTAAAGCTAGTATCTCAACTCTGCGTTCTACCGTACCTTACAATTCCTGCATGGATATAATTACTCCTGGTAACCAAACTTCCTTTCTACAGAACAGGTAGAAACAAAAATGCCAGCTCTCCCAAGCCAGGTAGTCGTCGTCACGTGCAGTGTAGTACAATTTAACGCACGCTAGCAACCACACCGTCTTTCTGAATACAATGTCGTGTTCACTACAATAGGTTGAAAGCCTTCCAGCTTTACAATGTCAACTCATCATCTATGACAACGCAAGCTCGTGTTTGGCAGCAACATATAATTCAGTGTTCAATTAGTTCCCAAGTTCCAGGCAGCAAAAACTGCCTATGATACGCTACCTATCTTCAGCACGGGCTCCTTGGGTCCAGACAGAGAGTCACCCTCACTGACAAACCTCTTTCTTCCTCTAAACAAACACAAAATATCAGTAATTAGATAATCAAGTTGATTACTAATTGAAGTCCATATACTGTACACCTCGAAGTATGAATTAAACCAGCTAGACATCGATTCTCAATTCATTAGTTTACAGGAGGCTTAGAATCATTCAACAACTATACCAAACAACTGTGAAGTTGACAATGTAGTAAAGAGTACCTTTATATAATCATCAATACACATCAATACAAATTAAGATATGATGAATAAGATCAACAAATGCATGATGCATGCCACACCAATCCCAAATTCAAACAATCACTCTAAAGCAATAATAAATAAACAACTCTAGCTGTTAGCACTAATGGTCAAGTGACTAAATAAGTAGCATACTCAGCATAACTATGTACATAGATGATTATGTGTCACTCTACTCTCAAGAACGTGCCATGCTTTGGGCTGCAGTCTAAAATGATCCAATCACAAAAGCAGTACCATGTTGGTCATATACATGGTAGCAAAAATATATCAATTTAATTAATGGTTAGAGGTATAAACCTCCACCATTCAGAGAAAAACAACAGAAACATACACATCTGCAATGGCTAACACGAAAGCAATTGTTCTTGTTTCACTACAATTATACTGAAATCCATGTCCCCTATTTGATAAATCTTGTTACTTTGACAATTTCAACTATTTTAGAGGTGTTACAATTATATGACAGATGCTTTGAAGTTTCTACTATTATAAATTTCAGATTGTAGATTTCACATTTTACAAATGGCGAAACAGAAGTAGAATAATGCTTGAAGTTGGTAGTACTTTGCAGCAAAGTTGATCATGGTGTTTGAGGGCAATTAATTAGCAGTGAAAGCTATTTAAATACACAGCTTAATTAAACCCACATGACAACTATTCATCTATTCATCTGCTGTGCCCTTATAAAGCCTGACGTGGCACAGAGAGCAATCATACACTGCCACTCATACCTGGCAGAAACTTTCTCCTTTACAGCTCTAGACATGAAGCCAGCATCAAAGCAACGAGACACAAATTTTTCCAACACAACATGTGCATTCGGAACATCAATGCTGATATCAGCCATAGTATCAAACACTCTCAGATAACCCTACACAATTTCACAATGCAACATATCAAGAAACCGAGTTGTGTAAACAACAACCATACATTTTTCATTTGATCTGGGTTGAGGATGTTGCTGTCTGATAGGTATTTTAGTAATTTTACCATCCTCTCAGAGCAGCGATCAGAGCCGTCTTCCAGTGCCATTACGACGGCTTCAAACACTAACTCATGATGAAAATGTGGAACTTCAAGATCAAGCAGGCAACGCTCTGCCTCTTGAACATCATCTGATGAAAGATACTCTTGCAGCAACAGATTCATCTAAAATGAATACAAATGAGTGCAATCACAACATTTGATTAATTTCTTGTGACTCCATTCACAGTATATAGAGAAATAAACAACTCTACCTTGTTTATCAGCACCTTTACTGGTCGTCTGCCACCACCGCAACCCCAAACTGCATCCAAGCGTACCATACCGTGTTTCATTTTCAGTAAAACTTTAGCACGACTTAGAGCGATCCTAGCAGACGATACCGATAAAACAAATCACTAAACTGTAATTTAAGTTAAGCACGTTCACTTTGTTTTATCAGAGCCACTGTTATGGTTAGAGACATAAGCAGGAGGTAAGCAGTCGTCGGCAATAGCACGTGCAATAAAACAACCAAGAACCTGTAACATATATATGAGTTACGCATCATCAACCGTATACCCTGGTCTTATGCAACATAATATAATAAATCACCAAGACAAAGAGACATGTGGACAAAACAACGTATGTAGACAGAGAGTTTCCCAAACTTACGATGTTACTGATTACACACAAAAAGTCTGCTTTGAAAATTACAATAACGTGAGAGTATGTAAGTTCCTCAAGAGCATGTGTGTGGCATTTCATAAGCACAGCAACTTAGAACACAATTCCACTAGGTGGCTACCCTAGGATGTTTAATTATAATGTTACCCTTCTCGTCATTAATTTCATGATTTCACTTTTCTATTCCAATGTCATCGTGTCTATTCAACCTGTTAAACCAGCCTGAATGTTAGTCACCAGCTAAAACTTTGAATGCACATTTGTACACTAGCATCTTCTATTCCTTCTCTAAAAGCTTGTCAGTCTTCTCTTCTGCCTTCTCTAATTTCTACATCTTTAATCTGCCAATTAAAAGACTCGTGTTTGTCAATATAAAGAGTAAAGCCGGTAGCATATTCAGCTTGCTTCCTTGAAGTTTATTAGTGCATTCATCTGGACTGTCGTTTGACTGTAGTGTCTTCTCTGCTATGTTTCTATATCTCTTCCAATCTGTTTACTAGTTTGTCGGCAAAAAGTCAGCAATTGGTTACGGCATTACCCCATCCTATTGGACATCAACACCTTCTTTCTCCTTCTGAAGGTCTGGGCACTCTTTTGGTTCAACATCTTGCAGCTGTCATTGTATGGGTTCAAGCTCTCTGTATGTGTTCGAGCCCTCTGTATGGGTTCGAGCTCTCTGTCTGCTTCCTTTCTGACATTTGACATCAAGGCTTTGAAGGTTGTGTTTTGACTGCTGTTTTTGTAAGGTACAACTACAGTATATACTGTATGACAGTTGATGACACTGAGATAGTAGTATACCATACTGACGTGATTAATACTCCAGGCCTTGAGTAGAGTCCCATTCCCACCTTTGGTCCAGGTCCTAAGATTTTCACACCTTTTTGTTCTTTAATTGGTGCTAATTGGTGCTTTCTATATAGACTAGCTTCTTTAATTGCCTACAAATTTGGCAACATGTTCTAGGCAGCTATGCCCAACAATTGTGAAATCGTTTCTCCGCTGTGGAATCTCCAACGCTATGGATGGATCCCAAGATGATGAGTTATTAGATCACTTTCCACCAGATGAAGCAGAGACGAGACAAGAGGCAGCAAGCTTGCTATTCAGTGAATCTGAATCAGATTCCGAGTTTGAAGGTTTTAATGACTCAGATTTATATGATTAGATTCTTCATTTTACCTTGTGACTGTGGTCGTCAGCAATGGATGGCTTGTCAGGTGGTTAATTACTTGTCAATTGATTAAGTTAATTACTTCCGCCAAGTAACACCCCAGGTGTCAGGTTTTGAGTAAAGTCCCATCCCCTAGTTTACCTTTAATGCTAGCCAACCATGGTGGTGGGGTATTAATCGCATCAGTATGGTAGTAGTAGATAACGTTTCCTGCCTTGCAGGATTGTACAGTTTGAAAGTAAGTGAGACTCAAGCAGCCATAAACACTAAAGACAGAATGATACAGTACACTTGCACAAACTGACAGACAACAGACAGACAGACATTCAGAACATCATTTATTAGAGTTTTAGTCGTATTTAATCTGTATGTCTCAGTAGATGGACATTTGGCTTTTTGTGTTCAATAGTGACAGACAGACAGACAGACACAGACAGACAGACAGACAGACAGACAGACAGACAGACAGACAGACAGACAGACAGACAGACAGACAGACAGACGTTATTCATTTGACTCAAACTGTTAAAGGGGAAGTCCAACAAAAATGAACTTAACTTGTATGAGTAGATCTTACGAAGATAAATCGATTGGTATAAGTTACTCCGTTATCTTCGCTTTTGTATACGAGAATGAGCGATGTTTCTGTGATGTGCAATGCCCACGCACCTGCTCCACGCTTCCTGGTCGATTAAGCTCCGCCCACTGGGAACAAATCAATGCATTTACAGATGACTGCTACGGATATATCAAGAATGACAAATGTGAATGTGAAGATACTATAAAGATCTGCCTTCTTGCTGTCAGTGGTTCCTCTCTAAAGTAAAATGGTGTCGGTAGAGCTGTTCCCCGCCAGGCTTTGAAGCAGAATTCCTCAATACCACGGCTTACCTAGAGAACGCACTTGTGCTTGAGTATTTGTTTATCCTTGTTCTTTTAATATCCGAAAGAGAAACGTACAGCGCTCTGTTTGGCGTGAGCTACAGAGGATAAGCCTATTTTTACATCCGGGATTGTAACCTTCTACCAATCAGCGGCAAAAGAAAGTGAGCAGACCGGATGTGAAAATAGGAACGTCCTCTGTAGCACACGCCAGACGGCGCGCTGAACGTTTCTCTTCGGATATTAAAACAAGGATAAACAAATATTCAAGCACAAGCGCGTTCTCTAGGTAAGCCGTGGTATTGAGGAATTCTGCTTGCAAGTCTGGCGGGGAAACAACTCTACCGACACCATTTTACTTCAGAGAGGAACCACTGACGGCAAGAAGGCAGATCTTCATAATATCTTCGCATTCACATTCGTCATTCTCGATATATCCGTAGCAGTCATCCGTAAACACATTGATTCGTTTGCAGTGGGTGAAGCTTAATCCACCAGGAAGCGCGGAGCAGGCACGTAGGCGTTGCACATCACAGAAACATCACTCGTTCTCGTTTACAAAAGCGAAGATAACGGAATAACTTATACTGGTCGATTTGTCTTCGTAAGACCTACTCATACAAGTTAAGTTCATTTTTGTTCGACTTCCCCTTTAAGCCTGGACTACAATAGCGCTCACGCTCAGCTACATGTCAAACTTCAAAGAGACCACCTCAACGGAGGTGGTATCCTTTGCTGTTGACGCTGACGCTGGAGTTGGATTCATTTCTATTTCAGCGTCAGCGTCATATTGTAAACCAGGCTTACAACTGCACTATCACACCCTAAAACCAGACTATGCAATTGTAATGATTAATTAATTACTTAATTAATGGACAACGTCAAAGATCAGGTATGTACTCATGTATATTATTATTATATCAGAAAAGCAATCAACCACACATACATTCTCTTAGGCTAAGAGAAATACACCACAGCCTACTACCAACAATTGCACCTAAAACCCAAAGGTCTTGAATTTATCCACCCATCCAGGTCTGGCACTGTTCCAACTAACTAAGCTATAGTATGACGTTAAGTCACATTGGCGGTTCTCATACAAACATATGACACACATACACACAGGAAGAAAGAAGAAAAAGACTATCAAAAGGCACATTCCTTGATCTGACTGAAAACCACGAGAGACATTCTAAATGCACAGCAGACAGTTGAACACACTAAAAAATCCCACATAACATACAAACAACTACACTAATTAGACAAGCAAACAAACCAAGCCAGATGACTGTCTGCATAAACTAACTGAACAGTAGGGTACGGGAGCCTAATTGGGAACGCCTACTTTCATTTCCGCCTTCTCCAGCAGGTTTCACTTGAAAGCCGTACAGCTGTGCACTGAGTAGCGCATGAACTTGAAGCTTAGTTTTTAGGCTAAACAAGAACTGAAAACTGCAGACTAGAAAATTTCCATTGTCTAGGTAGAGCTTCTAGAAGTGCGCGCGTTGAGATATTGATATCTGCGCAAAGTGCCCTAATTGGGAACGGCAGAGTTCTTGACGATCGCGCAGCGGTGGAGTAAGCCAGCGCTACAACATTGCAGAGCATCAATTCTGTATTGTACTGATTGATCGTTAGCTCTCTTTGTCTTTGTACTGTGAGCGTAGGCTCCAATTTCCTCTAGGGGCTGGATTCGCATGTGATAGAGAGAGAAAGGGAGAATCAAGACTCTGAAGGGCCTAACATGATGGTATTTGTATTGATATTCAAGTACAAGTTGCGAAACGTCGCAAACGGACTAGTTGGAAGGAACTGTGGCTATGAATTGTTGAAGGTATTCCCACATGCTCCTGGAATTCAACTAGACACTGGCGTGAACAAAAACTAACAGCTTTACTATCATCCAACATTGCAGTAACAAAACTCGCTACACTACTATTATCATGTGGAACCGCTGCTACAACATGCTGTCTTGTAATCTACTTGTTAAATTCAATGACTACATTCTGGACACATCCATAACTGTTCAAGGTCTGGGTACGTTGACAAGTTTGCACAATGGTAATGGTACCACCTCCAGCACTTGTCGCAGCCAATCCAATTTTTCTGCTCCTGTTTGGTGTCCTTGTCATAGTGTGCACCACAGCCTTGACATGTGCTCTCAGACTGATCAATGTGAGGACTTTTTGCTACTGTTTTCTTTACTTGCTGTTTAGACTTAGACTTAGCCTTTGACTTTTGCATTTCTCGCTGCTTTAGTCTTTCAATAGCTGCTTCGCTTGTTAGCGCTTCACCATAGTAGCCTGGTTGTAATCTACCTCCTTTCACATTAGCTTTTGTCTCTTGAATTGTTTGGAAGTGTTTCTTAAAAATTCCTGTGACACGTTCTGTTACAGGAGTAGCTGACAAGGGTTGTTCTATAGATGTACCTGAATAGGCTTCCGATGGCTTTAGCTTATCTTCTCTAATTATGCTTCTGTTAAGGGGGTGGTTGCCAGTGGCACGAAATCCACTTACTAAGTGCTCAGGAAAAAAGCTCTCTTTCCACAGCTGACTCAACAAGGATGGAAAACTACGTTTAGAGACCACAGCCTCAAACTTTTCACTTTTGAATTCTTTCAAAAGTCGTGCCCACACATGCTTTACAGATTTGAAAACAGAGACATCTAGTGGTTCAAGGATGTGTGTTGTATGGGGTGGTAGACAAATGATGATAGTATTCTGTTTTGCAGCTTCTGTTACTAGCTCTAACGTGACATGAGAGCCATGGCCATCAAGAAGTAAAACAACAGGAGCTGTCAGTCGAAGAAACTTTGTTGCTGGTAGAAACATCTGAATGAACCATTCAGAGAACTGAGCGCTTTCCATCCATCCTGAGTTGCTGACACTGAACATGCAACCGTGGGGACCACCTTCCATCCAGCTAGGATTTGTAGTCTTGGCCTTATAGACAACATATGGCAAGACGCGTTCTCCTATCGCACATCCACAAGCAAGAACTGTGATGTTATCACGGCCAGAACCCGTGCCAATCTCATAGACATCTTTTTGGCCTTTTTGTACTATTACTTTTTTTGATGTAACAGATGTACATAGTCCAGTCTCATCACAGTTCCACAGACGTCTCCCCAATTCACTGTATGGTAGAGTCAGGGGACCCTCCTCTTGCAAGATCTTTTCTAGATTGGAAAAGAATTTATCCACTACTTCAGTCGGTCCTGCTTTTGCACGCTGGATGGTCAAGTGCTCTGGTTTTCGCTCACTCAAACTTGGCCATCTTGTGAAAAAATTCTTCCACCATTTCTTGCCTGGGAAGCCACTAGGAAATGGATTCTGCATGCCAGAGTCATCGAAGTATTTTTTGATGACACTGCCAACCATGTCACGAGTTGGTGGATGGCCAAAACTTCCAAGGCTTGTAATGCATCGAGCAATAACCTTCTCTTCTAGAGGAGTGAGGGCAGTAGGACGTCCGACACTGGTGTACTTGACTCTCTGGTGTTTGTGTTTGAATAGGGTGGTGGCGGCACAACCAGCTCTTGCTGATGCTTGTCGGTATGACAATCCCTGCACTTCTACATACTCTATTGCTTGCTTTATCGTGTCTGGCGCATACGCTCTAACAGAATTGCGTTCTCCAGCCATTTGAACTGCTAATGACTAGCCAACGTATAGCAAACTCCACCTACAGGGCGTGCTTTCGCTGTCCTTGTGGGAACTCTAGTAAATAGGTTTGCAGGTTGCGAGATTTGACTACTCAATGTAGAGGAACGTTTGCCGCTACTTCAAAACAAGACGAAAGACCTCTTGCACACTTGCCTTAGACCGTCTAGGGTCCTATGCGCTTGGAGTATAGATCTATTGGTAGGAGGTGCAACTAATAGATAAGTTACGCTACTGTATGAGCTGTAGTCATAAATTATTGTATGTATGGACGTTTGCAAAGCTGAACTACACGTCGGACAATCATTTACACAAGAGGATGCCATTCTAGGATGGAATTGACCACATTCACTCACATGGATATGCCATTTCTGTAAGAAATTGCAATTGATTTGCCACAATTATGTAAAAGTAAGACCCTTTCCTGCGACCCTTTCACGTCAAGCCCAATTGGTGACAGTCATTTCTCTTCCTTTCACACAACAGACCTACTTTAGGCACGCGCTAGATAAGATCGTAGTAAGGAAGACCAAAAGTTTCCAATGCCTGGAAAAATTCTGATGACACAGAAGATATTAGACTACTGGATCACAGTCTTATAATTCTCTTGGAAGGCTTAGTCAACGAGAAACGAACTGTTCCCAATTAGGACACGCCTCGTAGATATCAGTAATGTGAACCTCCCACTCGTTAGCAGCTCTTGTGTCAACACGGTATATCGCTAGCGTGCCAGCTGCCTAGAGGGTGTAGAGTGAACATCAAGCTTCAACGCTATGGTTCGTTAGGTGCAGTGAGATTCGTTTTTCAGTAAAGAACTTGAGACACAGGCGGAAGTACGTGTAGGCGTTCCCAATTAGGCGTCCTTACCCTACTGCAGCTCGTCATACCTTGATCTAACTGTTTAGCTATAATAGTACAAAAAAATTATTGTAACAAAACCTGTTTTACTACACACTTGCCACTTGCAGACTTCCAAACATTTGCTATGTAGCATAAACTACTAGCCACAACCTACCTCTGCTGCATCAGGAGTATCCAAACACAAATCTTCAAGATTCTCTAGTAACTTATGAAATCCTAAACAACACAAAACCACAACTATTTAAACACCCACACAAAAGATTGCAAACTCTGAAACAAACCTTTCCCCATGCTAGGGGCTGAAATAATTTCACCATAGAGATCAGAAATAAGTCTGGAAGTCAGCTCACGCTGATCTGCCTAAATAATAATAAATCTCTCTATTTCAACAGAAATGCTTGCTGTTTATACATCAGCCATCCTATATACCTTCCTCTCTAATGCCATGGTAACAGCAATCTGAGGAATCTAACAAACAAAAACACTGATCAAATACAGCATCATGGTGTACAAGCAAACTATAATACCCTGTTTACTCGAGCACTTGTAAGCGGGCCAGCCCATGCTGGCTCGGTTTTTCTGGTATGTGTAAATGCGGGCCGAGTCGTGCCGATCCATGCCAGCTCGGCTTGGTATTTCTAGCCGGGCCAGCGCGTGCCAGCCCGGGCTGGCTGGGGTCAAGTACATTGTGTAAACACATAGCGTGCTGGAAAACAGGCCCCGCATGCTCACTTGGAAGTCTCGCGTAGCCAGACCCCTTTCCACCACGTCATACTTCCGTGCAAAAATGGCACAAATAGCGTGGAGCGAGATGGAGACTCTGTGTCTTATCCAATTATGAGCGATCAAGATGAGCAAGAAGTTTAGCTATTGAACTCGTTGCTGCATGTGCGCAACAGTCGCCTGGCAATAGACCTACGATGTTTCGTATAAGTCCTATGCATTCTGGATATGACTGTTGTAAAGCCATAGAGAAAAAAGTGAGCAGCTTGGCTTCTGTCCATTGCAAACGAGAGCTAACGTGAGCTATGTCAAGCTCAAGTAACTAACACACATTTAGTGACATGCATTGGCTTCCTTCTACGGAGTATGTCGTGTAAACGCGGGCTGGAATAATGGGCTGGCACGGGCCGGTGCGGCTCGGCTTGCTATGTGTGCTCGTGTAAACAAGGTATAAGTCTAATCATGTATATGGTTAAGTATGTGCATTCAAATACTATTGGTGCCTTACTTTGCTTTCAAGTGAACCCAAGTTGAGCTCTGATAATGAAATAGCCACTTCCTCAGCATCACCATGATCAAAGTATTCCTGTTAATAAAGCAACAATTTACCAACACACACGCATGCATGCATGCATGAATGTGTGTGTGTGTGTGTGTGTGTGTGTGTGTGTGTGTGTGTGTGTGTGTGTGTGTGTGTGTGTGTGTGTGTGTGTGTGTGTGTGTGTGTGTGTGTGTGTGTGTGTGTGTGTGTGTGTGTGTGCGGATGCACACACATACACACAAAAACAACAACAACAACAACATGGTATTATACCTTTATTAGTACTTCAAAGAAATTCTGAAACTGTTCTTCGGTCATTTCTGGTTGAACAGTCTTGACTACGTAGTTGTCCTAAATATAACTCTAAGATCACTGTCACTCAACATAACACAGTCTGTGGGTCTTACCTCTTCCGAGTTGTAATTGGGGTCATGTTCATCTTTGGTTACAACTGCATCATCACCACCATATGCATCCGTCAGTTTACCCCATGTACCTTTACCACCAGCTCCACCTATTTACAATACACCAAACATAGTCTTAAAATGCAATCACATAAATTATATTTTCACATACACGTCAACCCTATTTGTAATACCTGTGACTACATAAGTGTCTGTTATCATATAAAACACTGTTGTGTGTAGTAACTTGACTGAGATGTGCTTTGTACCATTGATCAGAGAGTTGTACCATTGTCTCGTGCACAGCTATGCAAAAATGCTACTACGTTTATTTATTAATATTTATTAGTTAACTAATAACACACTGACTCGGACTGCAATGAAAGTGATATTGTACACCTATACTATTTTTATGCCAGTGAGTGTCACAACTCTTGCATTTAAATATAACAATTTAGACATACCTAACATGTGACTAGCAGTTGTACATGGCTGTCTCAAAATAATGTTCTATAGAATGTATGCCATACTTTTCCTAAAATTCATTTCTAGAACTTTGAAACCACAATCATCTGTGTCCCAATGAGCTGAAACGTGATTCTTGATTCACTTGTAAAAAGAATGTCAATTGGTCCAGATCACTAGCTAAACCAATGAGCAGTAGACCATCAAATACTTTCAAGATGCATACAAATCAAGTCATTGATGACCTTCACTGCATGGCCTGCACATCGGTTGGCAGCTACAAATACGATTGCTGCTTGCTTTCCAGTTACTAGACATGTAAATGTATATGAAATACAATGCCTCCAGTGACACGTGCACTGTCCAAAAGAAAAGGGGGCCCAGTGTATTTGTTTACCGGTAATCTGCCTCAATCTCACAGAAGCTGTAACAGCATTTCAAGCCAGAAGAGGACAAAGAGAGGAGAACAAAGGACCCCGCCTGTTGATGCTGCTCTATGTTCTCGCTACAGTAGGAGTGCACCACACTCAGAAACGGTAGATAACAGTCCAAAGTCTTACAGCTACGGAATGTTTGAGAATTCCATACTACTGAAACACGCTACTATATTACTTAGTAAAGGTGACAATAGCCACAAATCTAGGCTCTTACAAAAGAATGAGGGATGATAGCCTCATTCCAAACATACGTGCACACACAAGCGTTAATTACAGTCCAGGATGTGCTGCCTCTGATTCTAGTCCCTGATTCTAGTCCCTGATGCCCTTCCAGTGACCAGGGAAAGCACACCTCTTGTCAGGGAGAAGTTAGCACCTAGAATCTAGACTAGTCATGGCTTCATGAGAAGCAACAACAGTGGTCCACGTCAATCAACGCCTGACTAGACAGACTTTCTGTAGCTTTCGTCTATAAAACTTGCAAGCACAATCTATGAACATCGCTATGGTCTTACTGGCGATCAAAGTTGATTTCCTTGCCAGGGCACTTGAATGTATGTTACATGCAATAGCTACAACGCAAAGTCTACCTTACTTGAGATCGACTCCAGTGCACATGGCATGGCATGGCATGGCATGGCAGACTGCATATGCGTAATGGACCCGCCAATCCCGCCAGCTCCCAAAAAATCTCTAGCTAGAACCCTGGATGCTGTTACAAACTCAGTAAACTTCCCTTCTCTCTCAATTTAAAACTCAGTTGTCATCGACTGTTAGGCAAATGATAGTAATTCAGGTGATCACTTACTGACTAATATTACAAAATGCATACACAATAACCAAATAAACAGATGCTTTCATAAAAACTACCAACTATTTAATAGAAATTACTAATTCTAATTACTACATTTCCTGATTGTGTACTGTCCTTACAGCATCTAAACTGAAACAAGAAAATCCCAAAATTTCCGTATTTCAAAGCAAAGTATCATAATAGCTTTCTGATTGGCAAATAAGACAAAGGAAGACATAGCATGTTGTCAAATCTCAAACTTGCATGTCTGTCATAAAACATTAGAAATATAATCAGTGACAGATTCTTGAACAACACCAGTACTGACATTAACCTCAGGGTTACTTGTTATGACTAAGTGCTTAGAACAATCTAATAAGTAACCATGCACAACCATCTCTACACACTGTATTCCTACTGATCACAAACTACTCTGTCTAGGTTTGAGCAGTACTAACAAGTAACAAGGCCAACATAGCAATGGGGTGCCAGACTCAAGATCTAGCACTGACACAAATGTGTTAACATTATATTATACTAATTATACCAAAATTATATTATTAGGATAAAATGCATTTCCAAGTCTTACTCAACAGTATAAAAACAATGAAAGGTCGCTCATAAAGTATTGCAAAAACATGCACTTAGATAATAATATCTTAGAAATGTGGGCATATCTATACTGTGTAATGCCAGTGTAGAAAAATTCGAAATATGATACAGGCTGGGTGCCCCAGAATATACTTCTATGCGATTAATTAAGCCTTTCAGAAAGGCCTAGAACAGGTTTTACTGTCATGCTCTGCAAAACAACCGAAATCCTGTTGGCTGTCAAACCACCACACTACGCCCGCAACACGCCTACCCCGACACTTCTGGCTCAGTGCCAGTGAGATGAACACAACTGTTGGCGTCATTTGGCATGGAATTCAGCGCAGCATTGTACAGACATCATTCCTTACCGGCAAGTGTTATTCTGCAGCCGCTTCTCACCTTTTTTAGGCCCTCCTCTCACTCCAGTTCTCGACCTCCTGTCCTTGACAAGTCGACCCTTGTAGGGACGAGATTTGTTACCTGGCTTGCTGAGCAATCCGTGCAGCTCCTTTACCGGCGAGCGCTGGCGCGGTTTGGAGGAGTCGCTGATTTCTTGCGGGGTCTGCATCGGCGATTTCTGTGGGCTGCTGCTCAGCTGTTCGATCAGCTCTTCGACTTCTCGATCTTCAGCGTTCTGGGCCATGTTCCGTTGCGGTGCGACTGCTAGAGGGTGATGCGCCTCTGCCGGCCGCTCAACTGGTTTGCTGTGGCGGGTGAAGACGACGCAACGGTGGAGTGGATGATTGTGACTATTCAACGTGGGCTGGGACTGAGCTAGCTGCTTATCATATTTATGACGCAAGAAGCTGCTTTGATTGGTCAGCTATACGGTGTACGTCATGCGTGGGCGGACAGGCTGTTATCGCGTTTATACCATTTGTTCGACACCGGTCACAATTTGTCGTTGGTGAAACGATGTCGTTGGTGAAACGATGTCCCAGGCAACTCCTGTTGGGCGTTCAAGACCTAATTGTTTTTGTTGTCTGCGCCTAGGCCATGGCCATAGATTTCGCAAAGGAGCGATGTCAATCACATTAGCCAATTAGCCAAAGAGTAGATAGCACTGAAGCAGCGTTCTCTTTCTCCCTTCCACTCTGAAGAAATGATCAACTTTGTCAAGAAGTACTACGAATCTAGACGCCATATTAGCTTCCGCACACAGAAAATAAACGATTTTTTTCTCCGTGCAAATCATCATGTTGCTAGTAAATATTCGCTTGTTCAGCAGCTGCTGTGCAAGCCAGGCGCACTACACTACCATATGCGAAACCGAATTCTAAAATGTTTGCGTATCAATCCGGGTTATCTGAATTTCGTTTGCCCGGATTATGCTACGCCCACTCTTTATCCAATGGCAGCGAAAGTGGACTTGAAAATAGTCATACTCGGTAAAGAGTATGGCGGAAAGACTAGCCTTGTAGAGCGTTATCTGCATGACAAGTTTGGAGATGTTCCCTACCAAGCTGTAAGTCGGTTTCGTTACGCTTTCTGTTTACAACCGTCTTTGACACGCTCTTTTTCTCAGACTATTGGAGCTGCTTTTGGCGCTAAGACGGTAACACTGGAGGACGGTCATCGCTTGACGTTGGGTATTTGGGTAAAAACTGGATATTTAGCTTGCGAGTTTCTTTTCCGGTTTGCGGATTTTCGCTATTGTATGATTTGCACAGGATACTGCAGGCGCAGAACGATACGAAGCAATGAGTAAACTATACTATCGTGGAGCTAAAGCGGCTGTAGTTTGTTTCGGTTAGTTGACCTGCGTGGGTGCGGTTTTGGCTTTGTGCACGTCCTAGAACATGTATGTGTTCTTGATAGACTTGACGGATATTTCGCACTTTGAGCGAGCACAGTTTTGGGTCAATGAACTAAAAACGCACGAAGAGGTACGAAGGCTGGAGTAGTTGCTTACAATGTGTGATGCATGATTTGACTGTTTTATTGATCAGAACTGCAGAGTCTATTTGTGTGGTACGAAGTATGACTTGGTAAAAGAAAATAAGAAGCTCAGAAAAATCGATTCAGTACACGTTGAAAAATTTGCAGAAGGTCAGTAGTTACTTAACTTAATTAATTGTTCTAGGTTTTAATATTTACCCATTGCTGCCAGCCTTGGTAGGTTTCCTGTACACTGACACATGCACACACTGGGACAACTTTCAAAGACGGAGGTGTGATTTGGGTAGTAAAATACTTTACCAGTGATTGATGAGAAAGTCTGTAGTTGACTCAACATTGGCAATGGCTAAAATCATGTTTTCGAACTTGAGTGTTGAAAATGAAATGGTTTGTAGGTTGTATGATAATTGATCCAAATGACAGTCATTTATCGTACAGCTCAGTGTACAGTAGACATTGGTCCAATGGATGTAATGACTTGGGTTTACTGACACCAAGTGTGTTAAAATGGCGAGCACTGACACAGTGTTTCTGCTGGACAATCGCCAAATAGCCAAATGCTACAAATAGAAGTCGCTGGCGATAAAATGGTAATGCCTCCTCATCAGTTTGGCTAATTGTATGCCTTCCTCTGGGTCTTGCAAGAACAATCGCTATAGCGCGCTAAGAATGGTAATTAGCACAATGCATTGGAGCTCCAAAGACTAGAAACCCACGCATGCTTTATTTATACTCTGCACATGGCAGGCACTCTATTTCCGTACGGCTTTGATCCGTAAGCGACCAATTAGAAGTGAGGGCAGCGAAGATGACAGCCATGACTCTGAAGACGCCTGCACGGAAGTAAAGTGGAAGCAGACTGAATTAAAGACCGAAGCAGACACACACTAGAAACACGGACAATGCACTAATGAGAGCGGCCTAGATGCACTTGAACGGCTTTAGACCAAAGCTAAACTCAGCGAAACCGTTGTTCAGGTACATGAAGGCACGTTTGCAGTTTGTATTGCCGAGCGTGCCGTTGCGTTGCACATGTCTGTTACTGGCCACCCCGGCACAGAAGATGACCACCATCTGCTTAGCAAACTTGTGTACCAGTGCGAGATGACTGACTAAAGCTGTTACAATAGATTTTGTAATTTTTCTTGGTTTTGGAAGGTTGCAGTGTTTTCCTGTACCCTCGTGGCTATCGATATCTGTAGAGAACCCAGATAACTCGGGTGATAAAAGAGGTTAAGATTGTTAGCTGTTTGATGTGTGAGCGATTTCTTTCTTGGCTATGAAATAAAGTGCTTGGCTACAAACGAACAAACTCCTTTAGCCAAGTGGCTACCAATCGAAAATTTTCAGCAGAAACACTGACTGACACATTATGCTTGACCACATTAGTTTTTTGGAAAGCAGTGTATGAAATAGATTGGTAAAATTCAAAATGAAAGATATTTCTGTCATCCTGTTTAAACTAACGTGTGAGGAAAGCAACACGCAAAAGTATGTAAGTGCATTGTGCCATATGAAACGCTCGGTTCCATTGTTAACAACATTGCCTGTCTGCAAACAAAGAGACTACCAGTTCCTGCAAGCATGTGGTTACAAGACAAACTTGCGAATAGAATTAAGATTCTTGGAGAGGGAGTACATGCACCTGGTGCTTTATCCTGGATCCATGCTTGAACTCTTTATACGTATGTACATTATATCTTGTTTTCTTTGTTGGAAACATAGCTAGGATTTTTATATTGCATTAGTTAACCTTGGATTTTGTGACTTGGAACATACCAGTATTTTGATTTTAGACACATCTTATGATCTAGGTGGAAAAGTTTTGATTTGATTTTGATGAACTAGAATCACATGATGTCAGAGTTGCATCACCTAAACAAACACTAGGCATTACACAAGTGAAACAAACAGACATCTTTCAGTGACACCTCTATGCCATTCTGATTACATCTGTATACATGGCTATGAAACTGGCTTGTGTTGGACAGTGAAACCATTTGACACTCAGTGGCAAGTACAAGATCTTCAGTACTTGCATCCAGGAGCTAAGAGACAATTTTAAAGAAAATGCATTTCAACATTATCAATACCTCTTTGTATTCAGTCTAACAGACATTCCCATCCACTTCAAGCCAGGTGTAATGTGGAAATATGGACTTTGTTCACAGTGCAGTTACTGAATATGCGTGTATATGTTGTACGAAGTGCGCATTTGGGCAATCCATGGATTGCCTGTACAAACCATATCACCAATACAGACAATGCATACCTAATCCTATAACCCTCTGAAATTACCCGGAAAAAAACTAGACATCTTCGGTTTGTCCATATCCATGCTTTTCACATAACATATGTACATGTTATGGTTAAAATTTTATGTTTCTGACGTACAAGACTTTTCCAGTAAAGGATTCCTTTCGGATCCCAAGGTGCCCAGATAAGAAAGGTAAAGGTGTATATTGAAAGATGGCATATTATCAGTATGTTGCTTTATAAGTAGCTTCACCTGACACAATCAAAGGTTTTTGAGACGAGTTATTGTTTAAATCTAATGCTAATTCTAACTCAATGATGATTATTACATTGACACAAGCTCGAGAAGAGATGTTTAGTCATTATTGGCAGAGTTTATTGGTGGTTGAATATCCTGGACTGTTGAATATTTACTATTTATGTGATTGACTTACTTGAGTCCACGGGTGTGATGGAGGGATTTATGACAAGTGTAGATTTCGTATTGGTGGTGAATCCTTAACTGCCAATTGCCAAATATATTTTTTGTGCAGATATTGTCTTATATGTACAGTATTTGTATTTGAGGTCAATTCACACATCATGATATTTTATTGAAACTGAGGATTTATGGGAATGGATGCCCATGACATGCAATACAGATTTTTGTGTACAAACAGGTGATGTAATCTTAGTACAGTTGTACCAGTATATATTGTAGGGGCAACTGGACAACAACACCCATTTACTTAAAATGGTAATCTGATAGTGCACAATGGTGTAATTTTTAACTTACATTTTTTGTACACGTCTTACATTGCTAGGTCTACACTCATCTTTGTATTTTCTAACCACTGTTACCAAGTTACCACTGACGCCATTTTGTCGTATCAAAGTCTCTGTGTGTGAAGAGTTACATAATGGTCCTGTTTACCATCTTGCAACTTTGGATACCTATTCTTTAGCAGCAGCAGCAGCAAATAAAGAATTTACGAATGCACTATCAGGTTGAAGAGTAGAATTCAAATGGGGTATCAAATTCACTGGTGTAAAATTGATTTTGAGTACTAGTGTAGTCAGTAGCATTGTCAAGGGGTTATCCATATTCTTCGGCATTTTCATGAGCGTACATAAACGTATGCTGGGGAATGGGTAAAACCAGGCATACGCTTTGGAAACATTCCGTTCTAGCGGATACGTAGTACGTTTTCACCGAGGTTGTGCAATGGTATTGCACACAGGTTCGTGTGGTCAAACCAACAACCGTTATGATAATATCTACTAGCAGTTCGCTGCATCCACGTTAATGAGCAATATCTGTGTTTCTCTTCTTGCCTTGTGTCTTGATAGAGAATGTAGAGTTGTCCAACTGTGCGGACTCTGTCCATACACACCCTGTCAATGCCTAGAAACATTTTGTCAATGCTTTGTGTATCTAAATAACACATACGGCTGGCAAGATGATGTCAGGAAGGCACAGGAGTTTTAGAAGTTTGAGAGTGATGGCAAGAAGATTCCATTTTGAAAGAAGCTTTTCAGAAGCTAGAGATGATGACGAAGAGAAAAATTATCAAGTATGGGCCTATTATATTAAATCAGCATTTTTCGCGTGCACTTTCGGTTAAGGGGAAAAGCGTACGTTTTGTATGCTCGCAAAATTGCCGAGAAATATGGACGACCCCTTAGTAGTAATATACTTACTCAATTGTTACCCCACCTCATGGTTGGCCAGCATCAACAGTACAGTTAGTGTGGGATGGGGCCCCTCGGGCCTTTCTCGACAGCCACCCTGACACCTAATGGTTTTAATTGGGGGAAGTTATTAATTAAGTAACTTAAACAACATGCTGCTACATAGACTAGAGCTTCAAACCAACGCTACTGTGTAAACTATGGAAACCTAATCTATACCGACTGATCTCTGTGTCATTAAGTTTTGAACATGCAATGATAGGCATGTACAAGTTGAACAATATTAGGATTTCTATGGGCACTAATCTAGCAGACAGTCACTGTGTCCAGCACCAATTAAAGCTAATTAAAGGACTGAGAAATGTGAAAACCTTAGAGCCTTGGCCAAACAGGGCTGTGGGCTTAATCGGGCTCTGGGGTAATATTCGAGCAAGTATGGTATTCAGTATTATTGGTGGTGTTTGACGTTAAATTTGTAATTCTGTACTCTACTATCAATTTTGTACTGGTCTTCCGATTAGGCTGAATTGTGATTACATTGTATTGTGTAGACATTCCAGCATCAGTTCATGAGACATCTGCTAAAACAGGATATAATGTTGGTAAGTGGATCATCTCTATTCATGTATGTAGACATGTTTACAAAGTTACCTGACCTGTAATTGTCAATTGGTAGGAGAGATGTTTCAGCAAATAGCTGAAGACTTCGGAAAATCCGAAGGCCTTGTAACGGCCAATAGCAACAACATTTCACAGCATCAAGGCATGTCACTTGGTTGTTGCAGTCAGGTGCATGTTTTTGTTAACATCAATTTATGTATGTAACAGATGGTGACACCCAGGGTCAAGTTGACTTGGCAGCACCCCCGGTAAAACAACATTGCTGCCCAACATTGTGATTACTTCATTTTTTCTTGATTGTGCATATTCATCTGAACGTAACTAAACAGAATTTGGTATGATTGTGAACTGTAGAGACTAATTAAGATTATATGTGCAGTAGATCCTGATAGTTTCTGTAATATTTTTATACTGTAGAGAAAATGGTTGGTCTAGTGAATAACGGTCATTGCACCATTTTGCAGTGGTATAGCCAGGATTATGAACCAGGGAGTGCTCAACATAAATGATATATTATATACATTTACACTTGCCATAAAGTGTTGCTGGCATGTGAAGAAAGTCAAGCTAATTGTACTACTGATCCTAAAATCAGGATTTTGAATTGATCGGCCACTCAAAGCCATAGCTGCCGTTTTTGTCAATTTGTCATGTCAAATGGCTGTTTAATCTTCTCATTTGGTCAACCAAAGGCACCGTTTGGTCGGGCATTGCTCCAGTACTGTACTGCAACTGTGCGTACCTGCCTTGGAGTACAGACTGTTTGCTCTAGTATAATTTTGATCTTTGCAGGGACAATGACATTTCTTACCAGTGATCCAAGACAGAAGGCATGGGGTGCTTGAGCTCCCTGAGCACCCCCTCTGGCTACACCACTGATTTTTCATCATTTAAATTTTTTATTTAGGCACACGTCCCAAAATTGAAATGGCACTAGTTTATCATGCACTTTGATATTTAGTAAAGATATGGAAATTACAAAAGTGTAGCACACACTTTTCTCAGTGCTTCTTTCCCTTATTCTGATATTTGATCTAGTGAAAATGTCTCAAAACGGAATTGTACTAAAATTCAGTTTGTTGCGCATTTCAAGTTTCAGCGAAGGTATAGAGAATTGAAATGTGTAGAAGTGTGCCACACACTTTTCTGTTTTAACTCATGCCATATGAATATCTCAGGAGATAAAAATATTGAATTGTGCAAAAGTGTGCCACACACCTTTAATTTTGCAAACGACAACAACACAAAAAAATTAGGCGATGGCGCCTTTGATCTACATGTCATCTCAAAATGAAAAGCTATTGTGTTTTACTATAATTATGCAATTCTATGTGTAGTAGCAGTGAATTACCCTGAAAGAAGAAAATTGTGCGGAGGAATTTCAGCAATCTCAGCTCATTCCACAATTAAATTAATGGAGCTGGATTTCATTTCTTCTTTCAGGGTATATAGAACTTTAGGCAAGACATTCCAATACAAAGTGCAAATGTGTTCTTCTTTGTTAGCCATCAACTGATGTAGGACGCCCCCATGTGGTAGGACTGCATGTGAAGTGCCTTCAAGCACACAAGCTCGAAAGAAGCTTATGGAAACAGTTCCCATAATAATAAATAATAATAATAATAATGTATTTTTGACACACCACAATTTGGTGCAGTTCCCACACAGGGGCAACGACTACACATACATACATCCACTATACACACAATACATACAAGTAGCACAAATATAACCAAACTAACACTAGACTAAAAATTTAAGAGAATTCATGGAACTCCCTCAAGTCTCTATAGGAAAAAACAAACAACATTTTAGTCTCTATTCCACTAAACAAATATTCAGAACTACGTCTGCAAAGCAACCATGACAGTTCTTGTACAAGGTAATTTACGGAGTGAATTGCTTGTTCCATGAATAATAGT
The DNA here is from genome assembly GCF_963422355.1 of Corticium candelabrum. Taxonomy (NCBI): domain Eukaryota; kingdom Metazoa; phylum Porifera; class Homoscleromorpha; order Homosclerophorida; family Plakinidae; genus Corticium; species Corticium candelabrum. Next base: position 6,954,180 of record NC_085085.1, read on the forward strand.
TGGAGTCTTTTGATCTTCTCTGAAGCTTCTATATAACACTCTTTAAGTCTCTCGTGTATTGACTCTCTTGATCTCATTCCAAAGCCACGTCGAATTCCTTTCCGATAAGCTGCGTCTACAGTTGTTGCGATAGAAGCTGGGTCAATATTCCAGAGGTGACTACCATAAGATAGTACTGGAATCAGCTGAGTGTCTACTGTTTTCATCCAAACTTTATCTGACGAAACTTTTCCACCTACATGTGACACAACAGAATTGACAGGTTTGCAAAATTCCTTAATTCTATCCTCCCCGGCAGTGGCATTGTTGCATAACTCATCCAGTATCACCCCCAATAATAATTGTCAAATGTTGTAAGCAGTTCAAGTTGTAGCATGCATTTTACCATATGGAGGCATCAAACATCAGTTGATAGCTAACAAAGAAGAACACATTTGCACTTTGACATAGGAATGTCTCGCCTGAAGTTTTATGTAATTATTACTTCTGCTAATGCATTGAATTCCATCATTAGATTGAACCAATAGCCCTGCATTTTGATCACACACACACACACACACACACACACACACACACACACACGCGCGCGTGTGTGTGTGTGTGTGTGTGTGTGTGTGTGTGTGTGTGTGTGTGTGTGTGTGTGTGTGTGTGTCTAAGGTGTCATCACCCAATTTTTAGGTGTTGTTGTCGTTGCAAAGTTGAATGGTATGTGGCACACTTCTGTACAATTCAATATTTATATATCTCTTGAGATCTTTATATGGATTAAGACAGAATAGAAAAAAGTGTGTGGCACACTTTTACACGTGCATTTCAATACACTTCATATATAATACCTTAGCTAAAGTTGAAATGTGCAACAAATTAGTGCAATTTCATTTTGACATATTTTGGCTAAATTGAGGAATGAGGAAAGAAGCACTGAGAAAAGTGTATTATTTAAATTACAGTATGCTCACTAACACTCAAACATCACAAATACAAGACTGCCACGCCCATAATTCAATTCACCATCTACAAATTTGCACAAAAACTATGAAAATGTAAATGTTACACAAACCATTAGATTGGTGCCATGTCAGCTACTCTTCCTTTGCCTTGTACAAAGGCAAAGCTGAATGCACAGCAACTGTATTATCTCATATACACCAGCATCTTGATAGAAGGGAGTTTTAACACAAACTTCGAAAACCAATACTCACAACTTGACCGCAGCGTCGTTACAATGTTAAATGTTGTTTGTACACTAACAGCCAAATGTGTAAAAACATTTCAATAGGATAGAAGTTCAAAGAAAAAATGCAGAAATCACATTCAATCATGGACATTCGGGGCTATGTATTTACTTATAAATTAACCAAGGTTTAGCTCGGATACTATAGTAGATATATTGTACTACACTAAAAATTTGTTTGCAGTTTGTAGATCTATGATTATTCAGCACACTGACTTGCTGTCAGCTCATACAACTTAATTCAAAAGGAAGGTTGGGATAGACTATATCTCTCGGTAACGTTTAACCGTTTGTTCTGTGACTTCGACAAATGATATTGATTGGTAGTTGCAGCTACACATTGGATTAATCATACAAACACTCACATATGACAAAGAGAGACATGCACATGCACCATTCAGCCTCCCACTTCAGCTACCTTGAACTGTACATACAGCAAACTATACTGAATGCAATTAAGTTCTAATTCCTCTCTAATTCAGTCACTTTTGTAATGGAGGAAGTTCTGCAATCATAACGCGAGATACCGATTCCCATTCTGTATAGCCATCGTATGTCGAGTATCCCCTGCAGTTCCCGATGTTGAATCCAATTGTGACTTGACCTGCTTGAATGTTCTCACAGTATCCCTCAATCTGTCTGTGACGATGAGGATTATTAGCCGGTTGACCATACACAGCTCCCTCAATAGTCATAGGTCCACTGCATTCATTACCGTTGAATGTAAAATACCATCAAAAACAGCAGTAACCACTGGTACAGAAAACCCTGAGATTTCCTGCATATGCAACATGTAGAGCTGAATTGTTGTCGTGTTTCCTAAGATTAAGCTCTGTTGAAAAGAAACATCAACGTGTCACACGTTGATAATTGTAATCACAAATTGATTTGGAATAACCTGAATCAGACCGCTGTCCGTCTGATCATTTCTATCCCACACACTGTTCCAGTTGAGTGTCACAGCTTCTCCTTTCCTTCCCGTTTCTCCATTTATTCCTTGTAGACCTTGTAAGCCTTGCAAACCTTGTGGACCTATCTTCCCAGTGTTACCTTTACCACCGACATCTCCAACTAACCCTCTTTCTCCCTTTATTCCTTTTTTGCCTTTCAATCCATCTCGTCCAGGTGATCCGTGTAACCCAGGCGATCCAGGTACTCCTGGAACACCAGCAGGCACACATGTCTACTCAGTAAGCAAATCAAGTACAAAATTTGTGGCATCTTTAATTGATACTTCATGAATCATCATAACCTGCTGATTTCTCTCATCTGACTCACTTTGACCGCCAGAAGTAGCAATGACTTGAATGACCACAAAAAGAATGAAAACATGATGATGACCGATATCCTCGATACTGATGAAGTGAGCTGGTGAGCTTGCTCTTATATACTCCTCACACACCCTCACAGCTGGGGCAGGTACAGTCTATAGTCTGAAATAGAACATTTCTACGTAATCTAATGTTTCCTAAATCATCTGCTAAAGGTGAACTCAATATGTTTTCATATTCATCCCCTCCCCCTTTTATTTCCTGCCTAAGATTTCATATTGTCATTTTCATAAACAGCACATCATTTTTCTACAGCACCCTATTTGCATTGATCTCTTACATTGTCACACACCGCTGCAAATATGATAAAGTGTGCAAAACCAATTGCAGGTAATGTGTCACCAGAAACATAGCCACAGACATCATTGCAGAGATAATCAAACAATAACATTTCTATGACCTCTCTAAGTGCAACAGAAGTGTCTCATACAGTACTGTACGTAAGACCTTATCTCATGCAGCATATCTCCGAACCAGATCAGTAACAAGAAGTACAACAATATGGCTTGGAAGAAGAGCTACCTAACATCAATGTCAGCCAATCTCATCAATAAATGATTAATTATTATTTCAAACATGTTGCAAAACTTGTCAGAGAACAATACCTGCATGATAGTTGAGCAATTCTATGTTTAAACTGAGCTTTATTTTCTCCAGATTCTGTTCTTACTGTAGCCTTGCTGACATTCCCACGTGACCAGATGAGAGTCAACTGATGTCAATTGTATAAAGAACGTGCCAGTTAGTGATCATTTTCATATCATTATTTTACCTGAAATAATTAGAATGTAAACAGCGAAGCAAACAAGCAATGTGTCGTTTGATTCAATCTGCTTGATTAATAAATAAATAAAATTAAAATTAAATTATTGCCACAAACAATGTGCACATCTATATCAACCATTAGACATCAATGATATAGCATTAAAAACTTCAACTGTAAGTATAGTGATTAACTGGTCATACCTTGCTTACACTGTAAAACTCTCCTGCAATAATGATCATCTACGTAGTAGCCTAGTAGGTTATGTACAATATACTTAATTGAATTAATTATAATCAAATAGTGTACAATCCACAATGTAATGTGCGATGCATGGCACTGGAAAATATAACGCGTTAATTAAACCCTCTCACACCACACTGCACAGCAGCATAGCAGGAATAATTTTCCAACTGAGGCAGTTGATATAATTATCATAATTATTATTAATATTTTCTTCAACTACAATAAAATATATAATATTAAAAATATCTATAAAATCATATGTTTTCTGTCACCGTAAGCTCTTGATAACAAATGTAGAAAACTCTGTATGTCTGCACAGTATGTATTCACGGGTTAAAGAATTACAGCACGCAAATGAAATCGGAAATTCAAGAGGAATTGCACCATAATGATATTGATATATGTTGATCTAGTTGCAGTATGTATTTTTTCTCAACCCTTTTCTAGCTAGCTACCTGTTGCAGAGCTGTCAACTCTCCCGAATTGAGCGGAAGACTCCCGCATTTGGGACCCTTCTCCCACCTACCCGCATTTGGCATCAAATCTCCCGCATTCTGACCATTGGTGGGTGTGACCAAATTGATGGGCGTGCCTGTTCTGTGTAACTGTACCCTACAGTTTTAGTACATGCATGTGTACGCACATACTTGATAGCCCAATATCAATTTCTATGAACCAGCCCCTCTCTTTATCCCATAACATACTTGCTCAAAATACCGACATAGGGAAGGTGGAGTCGGTCAGAAGTGGAAAAGGGGAGGGACTGGCTACCTGATCACCATATGTATTGCTGGAAAAGCGATTGAAGAAGGCCACAAGAAAATAGAATCCAGAACATCCCAACTAGCCACGAAAATGTGCATGTACTTTGTTCTTAGATTTTTATAACAGGCAGTAGTACGTACAGTACAAGTTCTGTGTTTGATTAATTAACTAATGTTTAGTAATTGGTGTTGACGCTGTGTGTCGCTAATTAGGCACATTAATCAATCGGTTATACATTTGTTGCACTATAATTAAATTAATTAATGGTTTCTACTTCAACCGGGCATGCAAATACTTAAATTTTGATGATTAGATATTATTTTTTATATATTATTTAACAGTTATTACGATATAAATTTATTGATATTAATGTTATTGTAGGCGTGTCCAAAAAAATTTAAACTCACGCATTTTTTCCTGCAAACTCACGCATTTTGACACTGCTAGGTTGGCAGGTCTGCTGTTGTCTACTTTAACTACATCGATTAAGCACACAAATGCAATGCTAAATTATTCTTCTGATTTCTAAGATTGCATTGTTCTCCACTGTGTTTAATTAATAGAAGACTATACTCACTACACCAGCAATAGATCACTTCCTCCCATTCAGATGACTTGATCGAGTCCTATTTGCTGCACACCATCAGAAAACAAGAAGGCTTCACCACTTGTTATTGTACTTAAAAGCTCTCTCTTCATTTACCTCATTGCTTGAACACTCAAACACTCGCTCAAAATGACATTGCGTGCCAACCCTACTAGCATATAAACAGTGCAACAGATCATGTTCATACCTTTTGTCTTTTTCAGTTGTCTTGAAGTACTATGCCCTGTCAATACAGCTAACAATAGTTGCAACTTTAACTCTCTGACCTAAAATGGACTGACATGTCACGTGACATCTCCAAATGCAACAACTCAAGCGACACAATATCTATGTATGAATTAATACTTAAATCTAAAATAAATTAAGTTTAAATTATGTATGTCAATTTCCTGTCTTCAAATAAATTTATTGTTGCTAAACATTCTCTTAAAAATTTATTAAAAATAATCAATTTCAAAAGTTATAATTATTTATCAACTACTAACAATGCATTCCATTGTACTAAAGCTTTCTATTCATCAAGTTTATCACACAGCAAATATCAACATTTGTTATACTTACTAGATTCAGTGACGTGTGTCCCGATCTCATGTTGACACTTTAATTAAAAATAATAAGTGTCTTAGTGTGATGCGAAGACGAGACATACACGTCACTGAATAGGTACAGTGTGGTGCGCATTAGGTTAAATATTACATGTTGATTTGAAAAGCAGTTGCAATATTAATGTGACTATAGCTAGACAGCATTGTACTGTACGTATACGTGCCTACGTACAATTTTTCAAATACACCATAATATTAATTATTTATGTCTCCACTACTAAATTAAAATTATATACACTGTCTAGGTAGTAGTACTAGCACAGTATATACATGTAGCTAAAGAAGGTCAATTGACATGTTGCTGTTCGATTACGTGTCAGTCTTGCAAACGATATAACATAGTATCGTTTTTACAGATAACGACGGCGTTGACTGCGTTATTACAGGAATTTGTAATCCAGAATTTGCAATGAGATAGTATATGAGAGACAGCTTGCCTAATGTATTTAATAGTACACAGGTTTAATTAAAGAAAATCGATTGTGAGAAAATTGTATTCAGATCAAAATACAAAGACCCAAAATTGTCTAGTTGACTCTGCTGTAAGGTCTAGCCCTGTAGTGTACCACGTGATCAGCTAGCATGTATCCAGCATGGGGAGTTCAATTTCAGTCATTTGCTGCGACTTTAGTCTGTCTCTTGCCGTTTCTTGCCTGCCCTTAAATCAGGGCTGTAAGATATGTCCAATTGCGATTCCAAGTGAGAACATAACAAAGCTAGTTGTTTGGTACGTGGTTTCATTTCGTCTTCGCTTCTGTCATGTAGTAGTCGATCGCGAGGTAATGAAATCATTCTCAAGCCGTACCGTCATCCATCTAAACTACCTCTCGTTTCTAAGTAGTAAGAGCCGGTTATTCCTCTTTGTATAACTTATTGGCCAGCAATTAATTAGTTAAATGTGTTATGTAAAATACTGTGAAATAATGTGATGTTATCATTTTCATCTCCAGCGTCTCTGACTTGAAGAGAAACACGCGCACTCAAATAGACAGACGACCGTACATGATGGACTTCAGAAATTCAAAGTCTAGGACTGGTGACAGCGCATCTTCGCGTTCAGTTGTCACTTTGGATCTAGATGGCTCCTACGACTTTATCAAGAACCCAGCAGTAACGGCCACTCGAGTACAACAAGTCAGAAAAGGTAATCAATTAAATTATCAATATACCACTAGCAAGCTACTATAAAATTAATCCGGCACAAGTAATGTGCGTTGCAAAGTAAGTCAGATCATATACCTACTTTGACAGTGATTTGAAAAGTCTGCGCTTTCAGACTCATTTATCACCAATAGAAAGCATATGTTCGTATCTAAACGATCGGGTCGCCTGCTAGAGACTACGGTATAGTATGGCCTCTGCACCAGAGACTATACACTCTGATCATACACTTGAATTGTGTGAAAGTCCATTTCACGTATAATTTAATTAATAGTAATCTCTACAAATACTAAAATCTCGTCCTAGTCCGTGAGCAAACTATGGAAATTCCTGACGACTTGGACACGTATTTCAAACAAAATTCTACAAGAAAACCGCCACTACGACCGCGTGGATCACGCGAAACTGAAAAGCACGAAGAGTTCGACCTTGATCATGAAGGGCGCAAAGTTGGTGACGGCGGCCAACGAAGAGGCAGCGTAATGCTACTCAATCCAAAAAGAATAGGAGAAAGAAACACGTGGAACACACCAGCAGACTCTGACAGAAAACGTATGCGAACAAAACATCAAACTGACAGCCCAAAAATGTCTGCATCACCAAGTGACTTGATAGCAGATACAAATAGCGATGGTAATGAGATGCTAATGGAGCGAAGAGTACCATCGCATTGAGTCCGACTGTTTGACTTAATTAACTTAAATTCGATCACTAGCAGTTGTGTTTGCCACATCGCCTTGCTCCTATACTGACATATTCAAAGTTCATGTACACGCACATACTCTAAGATACGTTGTCTAATTTACTATTAAATCAATTTAGTTACAAAATAGTAAATACATTGCTGTAAACTGTGTCTTCTGAGTCTTCGCACAAGACTAAATGTTAATTATGCAACTTTACTCCCAACCTGATTCAATTAAACTGATAAACATGAATGATAGTCTGACTGATAATAAAGTTGATAGACTGTCTGTCAATAGATTCAAAGACGCAACCAACATTTATCTGTTTGAATGATTGACTGCCTGTGTGTCGATCCATATATCTATAGTCTCGTCTCAGTAGCACTACATCAAAAATCCTGTACAAGCCCCACTCTTTGTAATCCAACCAAAGTTTGTTAATAAAAATTTCAGTTTTTTTAGTATACTTCAAACACAGGTAGACCTACTGTCTCTGTGCCTACAAGTCAAGTGAAGTACTATCAGCACTGCTGCAGCCATGTCCAAGATTCTTTGTAATCGTAAGCGTATGCCATGACCCACAGCAAACTGATGCCACAAACAGACCGTCATCTTTCAGTTTCTGTACAATAGTCGGACAGATTTTATTGGACGTGTCTCCATGACCCAACTGACCATAAGCACCTGCAAGCAATTAGACAACTAATAAACAAAAAGACTAAACAGGAAAGACAAACAACCACCACTTAATCAACCTATTTACCTAAAAAATTTCCTCCACAAATAAGTCACGCGAGACCCATGCACAGTCATTAATTCCTATAAACAATATATTTAGATATCTTACCCCAGCCCCATGTGAACAATAAGCCATCTCCTGTAAGTGACAGATTACAAATACAATTCTACACAACCACACAGCAGAAACGTTGTTACTCGTCACAGCAGCTGAATGTCTTGAACCGCATGCCAATTGCACAATATCACATTCTAGCGGAAAGTCCACCATTTCTGGAAAAGCCCCAAACTTTCCTATGGAGTCGTTGCTGTCCTCTTTTCCATCACCAGACACACCCAACTGACCACTAGAGTTCCAACCCCAGCTGTACACACTACCCAAGTCTGAAACCAATACCCAACATGATTCTTCAAGCAGCTAGTGCGTTGGGTTGTTAACCAATAAAAAGAAACTGTCATAGCTACCTGTCAAAGCTAGAGAATGCCAACCGCCAGTTGAAATTCTGATTACATTGATGCCACCTAAGAGATCAATGACCTGGGGAGTTGTATGCGTTTTTATGTCTCCAAGACCAAGTTGACCACGACTACAAGAAGAAAACGTGCACATGACCATTAGCACCTAACAATCATTAGACATGCATACAAACATACACAGGTAAAGAGAGTGAAACAGATATAAAGAGTCGGTAAATTATCAGACATGCAAGCGCTGCATACCTTCCAATGCCACAGCTATACACCACTCCAGTTGCCGTCAACAGTATAGTGTGATCAATACCACAAGCAACCTGGACTACTCTATGAGAAAAAGATACTAGTCTCTGCAAAGAGACAGGTTTCACTGTTGAAGAAACAATTTGTGAATTGTCATTCGTTTCTTCTGCAATTTTGGATGTAACAGATACAGGTGAAAAGCAGGAAGTGAACACTGCACCATTACCTGCAGACGTGAAGAAAACAGAGCAAGAATACTGAGTGGGTCCATTTAGCAAACCTGATGTAATAACCACAACTCTAGCACAAACTCACATGTGCATGCACACATGCACACACACACACACACACACACACACACACACACACACACACACATGGTCAGTCAGATAGACAGACAGACAGACAAACAGACAAACTGTCACAGCTATCAAGAGACAAAGACGGAAAGCTAAATGCATCAACCTTCAAAACATACTGGAGATTGGTTTTTCCTGTGTGTCTACACAACAATCAAATGCCAGAGTGATTGACAGGAAAATAAAGAAGATTGTTTCAAGAGACAGCCACATAAACATAAATAGTTGTAGGTAAAACCAAGCCCTATTGGCTTGGGTAGTATTTAGTTGCTTTGCTTAGATGGTGTATAACAGTTCAATGTTTGAAAATATATGTATTGACAGACAGACAGACAGACAGACAGACAGACAGACAGACAGACACTCACGCACACATTGTAGTGGCTGCAAACACATGCATGTACAATGCATGCCCAGGCTCTGATCCAAGAGTTTGTGGAAGAGCCCAAGATGTCCTTTCAGCTGAGCCATATGCCAACTCCTACAATGCACGCCATAGGTCTGCCATCAGAGTAATACTGGAAACCCACCTAAGTTTATATCAAGTCTCCACAAGTGTGCACTAAACTCTGGATGAGACAATCTGAATCGTCAGGCTGGCTGGGGCCAGGCCCAATGGGCTACTCTATAGATTCACACCTGAGACCAGCATGCTTGCACAAGACCATTGGTCTATAGCATCAAATAATGCAACAACTTGGTCTCTTAAGCCCTGTCCACACTTGCAACTGAATCGCGATCCAATCACGATAAATCCAATACATCGGGAGGTGGTTTTTGGATCATGATCAAATTAGAAATAGTGGACATTACCTCCACGTACGCTAGGTGCGTAGTCGGAACATCTAACACTCCTCACTTGTCTTTGCTCTCACTCACCTTATGTCACTGTATCAACGCTTTCCACAAGCAAAGAAGCCACACGTACACATCGTTCATCAGTCATGTGATACAGAAATGAGGTGCAGGTAGCATTTTCAAAGTGCAGTGTGGATGCTCGCTATCCCGATCGGATCACGATCCACAGCAGGATCGCGATCGAATCGTGATCCAATTGCAATCCATTCTGTGGACAGGGCTTTAATTCCATCTAATTCATGCATTCATGACCAACAGCAACAACCTTACCATCGCTTGCCCATATTTGTTCCCTGTTGCAAGCAATAGAGCAGATCTCAGCTGCTGGTGACAAATCAACTTTTCCAACTAATCTATTGCTACTCCCACAAACTTTGCTCTCGGCATCACATTCTGTAAGCCACAAAAGCAACTTGTCTTTTCTCGAGTAAAGTACCAGCTTCTCCATTCCACCACTACCGCAAGGGCATGTAGCATCTGTCCATCTACAATGTCCATATCCTGGAACAACCAATTTACTTATCCACGATTTTGACTTTGACCCATCATTAGTCCAACCCCATACAGATACGTCCTCTACAAATATTGAAACACTTCAGGTGTTAATTTAATATATTCTAACAATTCCCTGGACCTTCCTCTGTGACAGCAAAGCTTGTACTCCAAGATAGGGCAAGCTTAGTGTTGCTAGTATTGAACAGCAATCCAGTAAAAACGGGAAGATTTTTTAAAAAGCAATCGTCTTGACAAATCTGCCGAAATCCGTTGTAGCCAAATCCAAAGACAGACATGGGACACAGCAGCTACGGCGCATGCTCAATCTTCCAACAAATATGGCGATGCCCACGAAAACGTTATTGTCTCGTGTTGCTAAGCTTTACCAAGTTCCAAACTCTTACGTCAGAAATATACACGTTACAGGTAAGTAAACAAGAGCAGCTTGCCCACCAATAGACCTCTATAAGCAGAAAAGTTGTTAGGTACGTTGTCGAGACGGTTCAGGATTCGGCGGAGAACGACGAATATAGATCGAAGTTTGACAGATGTAAGTTCACCGATTGTTGCCGTCCCCTGATATCTCGACCGTGCTCGTGTTCCCAGCCACTCGGACGTCAAACATCCGGGCCTGTGAGATCAGATGGAGTGCGTGCAATACCACGTGTTAACTTATGCCCAACTAACTGCATGTGTTCCAACGACTTAGAATTTGATTACAGGGTAAGTGAGAGTGTTTTTAATTGTTAGCTGCATAATGTATGTCGGGATTTTTGTAGAACGTTCGTTTGTTGAGTCAATTTGTATCTCCAATGACTGGCATGATATTGGGAAGAAAAATTACAGGTGGAGTATATGTTTTTTGTATGCTTGTACTTCAAGGCTAACCACACTGACCACCAACATTAAAGCTGTATTCTACCAGTCAGACCAGTCTGGGTCTGCTTGACTGTGGTGTTTCACTCCACGAATGTTAATTAATTGTCATTCGCATCTACCACTATTTGACTGGAGTGTTAACTTGTAGTGGAGACTTGATACATTAGTGACTCTTTTAAGCTATGCTTACCAATTCGCAAATGCTCCAGCTGCCACAGTTAATATTCGGATGTGTGTGTCTTCCTGCTCGTATTCTCTTGCACATCGCTTGATGTAACAACCATATGCAGTCTAGGTCATCCAACTTGGAAACAAATGACGGATCTGTCTGCCTAGCGTCATACAGGAACTGGCACAACAGCACAAGGAGAGGTTCTCGTACGATGCTAATTCATTTTCATGGCAGGAAATGCAGCGTCTACAGGGTATGTGCTCTGTGAGCTCTAGTTATGAACCTGTTGCTTTATTGGCACAGCCACACTGGTAGCATTGTATAGTCCAGAGCCATCAAAGTTGTGTAACAGTAATGAAAATAGAATCCAACATAATTATTACAATTTTCAATGTATTGGCAGTGCACACAGAATTTGTTGGGTTTTGTACTGACATAAAATTCATACACATGACAGTCTACCCTAATGTTTGTAGGGCTATGTGGTCGACGGCAGCGCCAGTTAACATCACAAATAAAGCGGTCACGTTGGATGGGTGAGCAGAGTTAACAGTCAATGTGTGTAACAATTATCTGATGCAACACTGTGTATAAAGGTTTGATGCCATTTACAACAAAGATGCCACAATACATGAACGACCCACAGCTCTTCTAGATGTGACTGGACTACAACAAAAATACGTACTATATAGTATACATACATAAGAAGCCAGTTGAGGTATTGATGTAAATAATTGTGTCATCATTATGGTATTTGATATCAATCATTAAATGGTTTACATCCAAAAGCCACAATGTGACATTGTGTCATGCCAACTCAGCTACTCTCTCCTGGTGTTGTATCGGCCTATTAGATGGTTCATATTGAGAGGGTCTTTGGCTGTTGTGAGATGAATAGTAGCTGTTGGACATAGGATATGCACTCGATGGCACTGCAGTTGGAACTGAGGGTAAAACGTCTTCCAGATTTTCAGTGACTTCTCCTGCAGCACAGTCTAGAAACAATCAAATGTTGTTAATTAAGTGAGATGGTCGATGTTACAGTTTAATAACTATTTATGACTGGACATCATCAGCAACCAAGACTGCAGATGAGATCCATCCGAATGTCAAAATTGTGAAGACTTATTTTTAACAAAAACAATTGTCACATCACTTTTGGCATAGAAAAATGTGCATCTAGAGGTCGCTGACTGTGCAAAACATGTTACTGCTGAATGTTAGTGAACCTTTAATCTATACAATAGCCACACCTACTTGCTGCATCCTCCAGGCCCATTGTGTGTCCAGACAGGTGGTTACTACATCCATAGTTCATTTACAGACATAAAGACAAATCACACATAGAACTACAATATATACACTACAGTCTTTCCTCACTAACAAAAGTTTCTAGCAATGCCTAGATGTGTTTAAGACCTTCCTGATGTTACAAACATGACTGATTTGTAATCAAAGGTTTGGAAAGCACTACCCTTACCACAATTTGCGTTTGAGACTATCTACACTCTGCCACGTTGAGGGCAGCTTTCTGTTGTACACACAGACAGGGTTACCCGGTGTGTGACCTGTGAATGAGGGTTTCTTTACGGTGGCATGGAATTGGTGGTTGCTGACCGAATCTAGGTGCTAACATTGGTCGTACAGTCTGTGTAGAGTAAACTATGACTGTATGTTGGATATATCTACTGAATCAAAGTGAATGCTGAACATAGCATTGACTGTATTAATAGACATTACCATGAAGGACAAGCTGATCGAGTTCTCTTTCCAGTTCTTCCATGTCTGGATCTTCCACTGACATATTACCAGCTGTTACATACAGTAAAAATCTTTATGAATAAGAAAGCAGACATTTAACTACTCTTTACGTACCAAACAAGACTTCATCAATTTCACGATGTTCTTCTAGCGTCTATGAATAGCACAATACAATTACAGTAATACAGTTTCATTATTGTTTTATAACTGAATCTGCTATTTACGTTCAAGCAATACTATTTCAGAATGTTTGCAACTTGTACATGGTACAGTGCTTCAAGAACAAATGAGGTATGATGTATGCTTTTGACTGGTAATTCATAAATCTCTGTAACAAATTATGAAAGGCAGTGTAACCTGCTAAATGCTTGCACATGTACGCTTTGACTTACAAGCAAAAGATGGACTAATCCACACTTAGTTGGAGAGCCATCCATTTAGGTCGGGAAATTCAGTTTCATAAATCATGAATACATACACAATTAAATCTGTGTACACAGGTCCTGAATCTGTGTACACAGGTCCTGAATCTGTGTACACAGGTCTTATTTTGGAGGTCAGTAAAGTATTTTATTGTAATTTGCCACTCATGAAATGATTACATACTGCAGATATATTGGTGTAGACTGCGTTAGTCTTAGACCGTACTGCCTTGATAAGGGTATTTTGCTAATATGCCAATAACCAATAAGTCAACAACAAATAAGCTTATAGCCCATACCGCTATCTGATCTAATTATATTATATACAGTGTACATGAGTTTATTCATGTTTTATAGAGATAAAATTGTTCCTAATAAACAGGACGGTTTTCTGCCCTCAGGTGCGATTCTGTTGTTACAAAATATTACCAGCATCTCAGAGAAAAAGCCTTTCTGAAGAAACAAGGTGGCAGGTGCACTCAAGTAGCATTGGGCAAGCTATCCACATAACTCAAACATGGCCACTACGGAAAACTGCACATGCCCAAGCAATTGGCTTGCATCAATGCAAGCTTTACTGATTTGGATATAAAACGAACTGATACGCCGATCCGATTATTGGTGCAACACACTGGCGTATACAAAGCTTTGCTAAGGTGGTCCATAAGCAGTACATAGAATTTTTTTCTCAAAATAACCAGCATCTACCCTGGCACCTCCCGGCTGGAACTCGGCCAACCGACCGTAACGTGCTGCCATCCTCGTCCCCAATTGTAGTTGATCTATTGTTTACTCAACCAGAGTGCGAAAGAACAACCCACAATGGTGCACACATGCACAACCCGTACTGATTACCCTATCATGGTGTACCAGTGGCGTCGCTACACATCTGCCTGGAGGCCATGACACAAAAATATTAGTAGGTGTGACCTTTAAAAGATAGACAATAGAAAACGTTTAACGTTAATCTTATTCAGTGCTGACAAAGACATCAAATGATATTTATTTCTGCATTTCACTTGTGACTAGACCAACTAGCTTGAAACCTAAACGAGCAACAAGCTGGACCTGGTGTTTAGCTCTTTCAGGGTATTCATTGTGACTGATTGTTCGTTCAGATATTCAGATGTTCAGATGCAGCAAAAATAGTGCCTATCCATATACAAGGAAGATGACATTTGTATCATAACAAAACAATATGCAGCTTACACTAGCTTACATTAAAGTGTTGCTGCCTGCTCCAACAGCTATTACTCCACATTCAATCACATATCATGATATCATCAAGTAAGGTATAATTTTAATTTGCCCTGTCTCATCAGCTCATGCACAAGTTACAAGGTAGCTTCATTTACCCTGTTTTGTCAGCTCATGCTCAAGCTACAACAAGTACCACATTCCATCTTACTTCATGGACATCATCCATGACATCATGCACTCTTGCAACCGTCAACTTGCCATCCTTTAGCTGCTCTCTAAGCGCAGTAGCACCAGCAGAGAAAGCACCAACAACCTAGCAACCAAATATTGCAACCAAATCATGTTTTTGTACATGAAGTCTAGTGTGCATGCAATTAGCTTACCATTCGATTAGTCTGTGCATTCCTTATCTGATCAAGCTGTAACTGTACTGTGTCAAGGACTGATTGCCTGTCTTGTAATGATTTCTCAAGGACTTTGCTGCGTTTCAGCGATGTTTTTGCCTGTGAAATAGACATAAAGGAAAACACGATTACAGACAGAGCATGTTACATTTACAATTTTTGAGTGTTGGAGAATATTCATCATATGATCAATATGAGAGGTATACAAATTGACAAAAAAGCAGGCAGGCAGGCATACGAGCAAGTAGCAATAAACAGAGCAATACTCTCGCATTTCCAATACCTAATTATCACACACGGTACTGTATACATTGACTCTAAGATACTGCCCTATTAGACTTCCCAAACACACAGTAGCCTTGGTTGTAATAGGACTCATTTATGAAATACATATAAAAGACAGACGCATCGAGTTTAATTGCCATTAAAACTTTAAAAACAAAGTACATCACCTGGAACACAAAAACAATAACCCATTCTTGCTGTTCTTGTCAGTGCTTACTATGAGGCATTAATGGACTTGGGTTGGAATGCCAAATCTAAGAGACTCTTTACACACAGCAATGCTCAAAACTTCAACAACACATGTGTACTGCACTTCGATCTGTACAGTGATGTAAGCCTTTTTGTGCAAGAACACTTAAATAAATGAATATGACAAACTCAGGAACATTTTCAGACTGCTTGACAAGATGAAATGAGAATTTACTGCTTCAGATTCTCACCTCTCAAAATGATTATAGACAAAGAGTGTACTACTTATTAGTATTAGCTTCAATCTTCTTAGTAGAAATTCGTTAATTACAATACTTCACTTCTTTGTTTTCTATATTTTCTCTGTTGTCTGCTGACTGTTTGTCTGACTTGTCTTCTGTACTTGTCCTGGCTCTCAGATTTGTAATATGACATCAAAGTTACAGAAAGACAGTTGTTTTATTTTTCCACAAGGCCAGACCAATTAAATTTCTTGATGCTCGGATTAGCTGGTCCAGTTTTGAGCTTAACCAAAATATAAAAATAAAAATTTGATATGCACATGCACAACGATAATATGTTTGATGTAAAATATTTGGTAGTACATACAGCCTACAACTACGTACTGATGACTCTCCAAGTGTAAACCGTGCAAGTGTTCCAGTGACTGTTTCTGCATTCCGCTCCGTATCACCGTCATTCATTTTACACTGTCTACTACGTTATCTCACATTTGTAGGCAACGCAACGAGAATTGTGCATGCTTGAATGCCACATGATCATTACTTTCAATTCAAGTCAGTCGGTTTGGTTTTCATGTCCAAATATCCGAGCATAAAAATTTAGTAGCTCTGTACATACATTTTGTGGCCCTACTGCACAGTGTACCAGTATGTTAATTGATGATGATGCAGAAATCAAAACAGACAACCAATAAAATCAATTACCGCACTAGTGTTCTTCTGCTTATGAAGGTCCAATGCGGTATTCCTCAAACTGCACACAGAATTTCTCACACCAATAGTCTACATGTATCTGCAAAAAGTCATCATACCATTTCACCTCTTCATTCATTTTCTCTGTTTCACTTGTGAGCTTGTCTTTGGTTGTTTGCAAACTGTCACATGTCATGCACAGAACACAATGAGAAACACATGAATGCACTGCAAAATTTGTACAACACTGACAACTAGCAATCAGATTTCAGACAAAGGTTCAATATAGATTATATTAAGCTGACATCTCCAGAAAATTGTGATATGACAGTGGTGTGTGTGTGTGTGTGTGTGTTGTGTGTGTGTGTGTGTGTGTGTGTGTGTGTGTGTGTGTGTGTGTGTGTGTGTGTGTGTGTGTGTGTTAATCTGCCTGGTGTTAATCCATTAGTTAATTAACTTGTACTGATGAGAATGGCCATTACATATTTTATCTTTGATCCTATCTATTCCAGTAAAGAATCAAACTAGTTCTATCCATTTCCTTCTCACCAAAACTCCGCCAGATCCGACTCTGTCAAACTTGGACTCATACAAGAATGATCCTTTATAGCAAGTCTTATTACCTCACTGCCATCATAAACACCCTCGCTGATCTTTCTTTCTCTCCTCAACTGACACAGAATTACTTCAGCATCTTCATCTCTCAATCTGCACTCAATCTCTTTACAAAGTTGTCTAAATTGCAGGCGGTTCATCAACAGATCCTCTCCCTGCTTCTCGTATATTTGACTCATTATATCACTTGTAATTTCTCTAGCAACTTCCAGAACAACAAATTCACTTTTGTGAATGTCAGGCATACCATAGCCACTGACTTTCCGGACACCTTTAATTACTAATCCTATAGTCCATTTGATCCATCCCATTTCAATAACGGAATTCCTAATAAATTCAAGTTTTGTCTGTATTTTGTTTTGCCGATACATCTCACTGAGAACAACCTCCAGACAAAGCGGCATCGACTTTTTCCTTGTGAACAAAAGTTCAAGGTCTTTTAATGTAAACGTTAAGTGATTAGAGCGACGACAATGTGAAACGATAACGTCACACCAGAAATGGACTTTCGAGTCCCAGTGAGTTGGGTTGCTCGCACGATTGGCGGGAAAAGATGAAAACATAAAGCTCATACGTTCATCATCAGACCAGTCCTTGTGAAGCTGAGAAGACGCCATGAATCGAGATTTTTCCTGCTTGTTCATACGCTTGGCGAGTATTCTAGCGTACGAACGCATTTAATTCTTGTTTCCGGTCATGTGATGGCGTGTGCAGACATGCACACGTGCGCGTGTGTAGACATGATGCTTGTGTGGTGTGTGCGTGCGTGTGTGTGTATAGATATCTATATGGTGTGTGTTTTAGTCCACGTTCATCTGAGCAGTGGTTAACGTTTAATTAATTTTCCTACATGTTGCAGTTAGATTACAAATTAATTTAGGTACTTGTACAGTACTGCACGTTGCAATTACACCGTTTAGTATGGCCGGTAATTATTAAAGTAACCTTCTTTGTTGTGTATTAGTAGTATTGACGAAGGTTATTAGTGTCTCCCACAGATCTAGAAAGGGATCATTTTAAATTATCAGGTTGTGTTGTGTCGAGAGTTAACTGCAAAATTGTCAATGCATTAAGTTTGCCTGACACATGCATATAGGGCATGCAAATGGATGCCATTTACTATTTCCAACAACTCGTAGGTTAAGTTTGAGAAGCACGAGAGAAAGGTTTTGGAGTTTGTAAGCAATAATTGTCTATCTATCGTTGATTTTGATACTTATAAGGCTGACAATGACTTTGTGACATATCTCAGCATAAATTAAAGACTGTGCAATTAACTGTAGACGGTAGCAAGAACAGTTGCAACTATGATGAAACGCCAACTTTTCATCTAGAGTTCTGTGGAATGAAGAAGACTAACCAAGAATTCGTGCAGTCTACCTTCTAACTTAATTAAAAAGTCAGTTGTTGTTACAAAGTCATAAATTATCGGCTGTTTTTTTGCATGGGATTGTAGATCGATGCAAACCATATGGAATTTTATTAAGTTGGGATTGACTTATCAGATGACTATTGTACTGGAGAAGAGGATATACAGAAGAACACTTGGGCTTTTGAACAGAGCCAGTCTAAAATTAAGTGAAGTTTTCAGCCAGAATAGGAAATATTTTGACAGAAACTTGGACCTAGTGCGCATGTCAAGCAGCATCCCTTACTGTGGTGATCGAGCAACCCATTGCTCTAGTGATCTCACAAAGTAAGCTGTTCTATTCTAGAGATACAGTATAAGCATTCAAACTTGTCTCAGTTTGTGGAAAACAATTGCTTTTACGTTTTGATGAAAATAATGTAAACGTTAATTAAGAGTCATCTTCCTGAATATTTGTGGTAATCCAAGGCATGCAAAGAGATTGACAATTGAACCATCCAGTTGATTGATATTTCTCATTTTGCTTGATTTACTGTTCTCTTTGTCATGAGCATAGATTTGCAATACCTCTTAAAGTCTCACTTAATTCCATGCTCTACAACTGTAAACTCTGTTCCTACAAGATGTAGAAGAACTTATGAATTGAAACATGTATACCAACAACCACATATCTGTGTGTACATTGTACTCTTTTTGTTCAGATGTAAGAAGCCACAAACTGTTCTGTCACAATACAAGACCTAAACGACCAGCTGACTTTGTGAGCCCATTTTCTTCCCCCGATAGCTGGTCCACACTTCAAAAGTCATCGATTACACGTGACATAATCAACACATCTTATACAGTGTTGTTACCATTACAATGTTCTACTTCACATTTTCAAAGTACATACACTACAGTTGTGGGACAAATACCACAGGTGAACCAAATGCTTGACCAAGTCTGTTAGCGAGAACTCGTAACCATAGATTTCTGATATCTATGACCAACAAACACAATAGCAGCAAAGTTCAATGAATGAAAGTTTGAGCCCGTGAGTCAAACAGTTTTCACATCATCGTGACAAGACTACAGCAATAAATTGTTGACCATTCATTGCAACTTCAAATCACACACTAGCAACAAAGTGTGTCTAAGCAGTTAATTCTCAAAAGCGTCCTAGCAAGAAATGAGCAGATAAAGCAACAACTGGTGCACCAGTTGGAATGCCAGGATATGGTCCAGAAGAGCCAGCTATGTCAATATGAGAGTAGGGAAGTGGTCGCTCTGAATCAATTCCATGCTAAACACAAGCAATGTCCTAAACACACAGGCATGCACGCACTCATGCACACATGCACACATGTACACACACACACACACACACACACACACACACACACACACACACACACACACACACACACACACACACACACACACACACCAACATGAGAGAGAGAGAGGGGGGGAGGTGGAGGTGGAGGCGAAGGAGGAGGGGAGGGGAGGGGAAGGGGGAGGATGTTGGGAGGGGAGATGATGGAAGGGAAGGGGAGGGGGAGGAGGAGGAGGGAGAGGAGGAGGGGGACGAGGAGGGGGAGGAGGAGGGGGACGAGGAGGGGGAGGAGGAGGACGAGGAGGGGGAGGAGGAGGAGGAGGAGGGGGAAGAGGAGGAGGAGGAGGAGGAGGAGGAGGGGAAGGGGAGGAGGAGGAGGAGGGGAAGGGGAGGAGGAGGAGGAGGAGGAGGAGGAGGGGAAGGGGAGGAGGAGGAGGAGGGGAAGGGGAGGAGGAGGAGGAGGAGGAGGAGGAGGGGAAGGGGGGAGGAGGAGGAGGAGGAGGAGGGGAAGGGGAGGAGGAGGAGGAGGAGGGGAAGGGGAGGAGGAGGATGGGAGGATGATGGGAGGGGAGGGGAGAGGAGGGGGAGGAGGAGGGGAGGGGAGGAGGAGGGGAGGAGGAGGGGAGGGGAGGAGG